>NW_026942624.1:0-18881 GCF_024139115.2 Armigeres subalbatus
GCCTGTTGCTTAGAAGCAGTAAATAACTAATGTAAAGATAGAATGGTGTTCATTTCTCACCTCGTCTCATGGATTGCTATACACGGTTCCTTATTCTCCTGCTGGTCTCTATAAAGGTAATAGAATGTGAGAGGTTGTTGTGCAGGTAGCGATGGTATGACAGAAGTGTGCTTTCTATTCCTCTGTACGTTGAGTTGGAAAGAACAACAAAAATGATGCTCCTCAAAGAGACACATTGAGACAAACGGTTTTTCTCAAAGAGAGCCGCTCCTCATTTTTCCCACAACGAAGAGCATCTTTTTTTATGTTTTGATCATGTCCGTGATGTTTTGTAGCTCATTTTTGATGAACTTTTTTTTGCTCATTGAGCTCATTGTGCGAGTAAATGCCAAGCCTGTTTACATGAATTTCCTTTTTCCAGCTTGTGTGTTGCGTCGACTTTGGTTTGATACCAGGGTTTGATTTCGGTCTGAAACCAGGTGAAGTTGACCTGCTAGATCCAATGATCTGAACTTCAGAACAAAATAAGAGAACCTAAAACATCTGCATTCAATTAATTTGGACTACACATAATACGCAAGGGCTCTAGGGACTTGTATGGACATGCTGGGTTGATTTCGGTTTGAAACCAGGCGTAGTTGACCTTGTAGATCAAATGATCTGAATTCCAGAACAGCTTGGAGAACCTAGAACATCTGCTTCAAACTAATGTGGACTACACATAACAGGCGTAGTTGACCTGCTAGAGCTAGACCAAATTATCTGAGCTTCTGAATAATTGGGAGAGGCTAGAACATCATCAAACCTATATAATACACGGAGAAACACGTTTATTCATCAATGGGTACTTTTTCTTTGCTATATCTTTCCCTCTGCTGAAAAATTAACCCATTTTAAGAGAACAAGTGGATCTACTCATTTAAATGAGTAAATTCACTTGTTCTCCCAAAATTGGTAAATTGTTCAGCAGAGGGAAAGAGATAGCAGAGAAAAAGTACCCATTAATGAGTAAACGATTTGTATCGGGTACGCATATTAAATTAGGTAAATCGAAATTTTCTACATTTTAAATTACAGCTTCCGTTCTCCAGCGAGCATACAAAAAATGAAAGAATTGCGAAAATCGCTTAGGGGCTGTACACTAATTACGTAAGCAAATTTTCTGGGTTTTTCAACCCTCCCTCCCCCATGTAAGATTTTTCCCATACAAATATTTTTTTATTTGTATAGAGCGTAAGAAAATGGCTGATCCCCTCTCCCCTCATAAGTGCTAACGTAATTATTGTACGACCTGAAGACTACCTGAAACTTGAAATCATGATTCCAATGATTTCTTGATCGCAGTATTCTACATGTTAACCAAGAACATGTAGGTCCCAATATGCATTTTGGTTCAAATTTTCCATAATACAGGTTCCGTACAAATACTTGCACACTTGTTTATTTATTTAATAAAGCGAATGAGATAAAAGTTCCGTAAAAAATTTGGTCAAAAGATGAATCATCGCACCATGTACCATGCTTCTCCATATAGGGTAAACTGGAATTATATGCACCCTCGGGACAAAACGACCTTTTGGCATGTTTAGCGGGGTTCCAGGAATATTTTTAAGAATGTTTACTACTGTATTGGTAGTTCGAGATTCGAACTACATGCACTGTAGTAAAAATTCTCGAAAAACTGCCGAAAATGTACTTAAAAATGCCAAAGGGTCGTTTTTCCCCGGGGGTGCATATTACCCAAGTTTCCCCTACTTTTATGCTCATATGCTGCTGAACAGTTTTCACAATCCCTGCCTATCGTTGCCCCTAAGAGGCCCATTTTTGCCTGAAACACCCATGAGGACATTTAGATATCGTAATAAGTTAGTATCCAACTTATCTGAACATGCAATCATGCAAACATGAAAGTGACTTCAACGCCGCTAAAGCGAAATATTCCTACGAAATATTCCGAAATACTTCCTACTTTATGACAATAATCACGGAACTTTCCCAATCAAACGAAAAACGTCAGTAATCAGTCGAGCCACAATATGCAACACATCAGCAGAACGAAAACAAACTTTTTTTCTGATTTTGTCATCCAGGTTATATAGTCAATTGAAATTCTGGCCGAGGTACAACAAAAAATAATTAATGGGATAGGATCTTGGGTATAACTTCTGCTAAGGTAATGTTGACGCAGTTCTCTCACGATAATTGGGATTTATTATAGTGTAGACAAAGGACAAGCTGAAATGATACAACCACAACGTTTCTATCGAACGAAGTGGAACATGACCAAGCGAATGAAAGGCGTCAGGATTAAATGATGAGATTGATATGTTTCAAAAAAAATATAATCAACAAACTTAATTTTTTTCACCGTGGCCGGTGAAATAAATTGCCGAGAATCCAACATCTGAGATCTCGGTAAAATCTTGGTAAAAGATTGAATTAACGACTGGTCGTAAAATAAGCAAAACCTTTAGGCAAAATTTGTCGAGACGGAAAACTTTTCTATGTCCATGAAACCCTGTAACGACCCGTCCATCGCCAACACACATACGATGCAAGCGTAAATCGTGGATTACATAATTAAATAACTCCCACGGGGAGGAGGGAGTGAGCCCGGCCCCTTAAGCATTTGCTTCAACTAAACATAATGGAAAGCTCAAACCTATGTAATCTGCATACAGAATCTTTCTTTGTAGGTGCTTATCTAGCATTTGTATGTATTATAAGTTTGATGATTTTAACATACAGATAAAAAACATGTAGAAAATGGATGTCCTCAAAAAGATGCGGGTAAGCCCGTCACCCATTGGGGGTAAGCCCGTCACATTATAAAATAAGCCTCAATTTTGTTTTCTTGCATGAAGTTTTCGTAGATAATAGTATGAAAACGGCAGGTGTTCCCGTCTGGCAGTTGCAATTTGGTTCACCCCTTTAAAACGACAATATTAACGTAATATTGGGTTCAACAAGCGGGTTAAAAAATTGTTGTAAGCAGTGAAGTTTAGGCAAAATAATATCGCTACCATTGAGTCTGTGCCTGGAATGAAATCCGTGCCAAGAATATCCATCGTTTGTGAAAAAAACTTTTATTTGTCACCATCAATCAACAAAATTGCGTAAAACTATGGAATTTCAAAATTCAAATTTTCAATCGGGTATGGAAAAAAATTCTTTTTAGGCAATTTTACTTATTCGATTTACACACAACAAGTTCGTATTCAACGAGGAATCTTGAAATAAGTATACACAAATGTGTAAATTTGGATCATCTATCAGTGATATTTTAGATTTTCCTTACAGGTTTTTATCACCTTCACCGAGAAAGGCAATATGGCCACTAGGTGGATGAATCAGGATTTTTAAGAACTGTACATGCACCATTTACTTAATTTTGTAGACAATTGATCAGTGGAGTGGCTTTCCAGATTCTGGTTATGCAAAACGGATACCCAGCTTACCGCCCTATATATGTGATGGGCATACCCCCATATATATATATATATATATATATATATATATATATATATATATATATATATATATATATATATATATATATATACTAGTTAACCCGGCAGACGTTGTCCTGCATAGTAGGCGGAAATGCGCGTTCTGAATAGCCATTGCAAGATTCCCATACGAATCTTAATTTTAGTTTTTCCCTAAAGTCGAGTAACTTTAGTAATGATTTTCACATGAGGAAATATCATATAAACCCGTCGGAAACTATAATGATCATATCTGCTGAAGGAATGAAGAAAATCCATCCAGCCGTTTTTGAGTTATGCGTATACGAACACAGACCATTCCATTTCTATTATATAGAGAAGATATATAACCACCATACTAAATATATAATATTTCAGTCCACCTCGATAACAGCAAAGAGTACACAGAAGAATGTGTGTACCAAAAAAACTGATGTTCTGGAAGCATTTTACACGTTAAAGCTTAAAATTTTACAAAGAAATTTTATATCCGGCAACGCGGCGGCGGTGTTTGCATTTGTTTTATTAATTTTCTTGACATTTACACATTAATAAAGAGAAAAAAAAGCCCGAAGCTGGCTTGTCTCGAATTGAAAAACGATTTTGTAAAAGTCTGGGAGTGCCCGGCTTACCCACATTTCCCCTACTGCCTACTTCAATTCCAAAATTTTGTCGGTATGCTGAAAACAAACATTATGTCAAAGATAAAGTGGTGCATTTAAATTTTTATAAAAAAAAGCTAGTCGACCCGGCAGACGTTATCCTGCATAGTTGGTAAATATGCGTTCTGAACTGCCCAGGCAAGGTTTCTAAAAGATTCATATTTTAATTTTTTTTATGATTTACTTAACCTCACTCTTGATTTTCGCATAAGGAAATATCATACAAACCCGTCGGAAACAATATAGAACATATTTGCTGAAGGAATGAAGAAAATCCATCCAGCCGTTTTCGTGTTATGCGGATACGAACACAGACCATTTCATTTTTATTATAGACGTTTGACAAAAAATGTACTTTTCCGAATATTGGTGAAACTGATAATTTACCGATGAAGATTGTAGCCTTCGCTCCATGGGTTAGATGATGAATCATTAATTACTAATCAATTTAAGAATTTTAAATAGAATCGCGCCAAAATCTAGCCTATCACGATACGATCAAAGTGCGGCGTCATTAAGTGCCTGCGTGATTAAAGTACTCAGCCAACAGCTCCGAAGGTCAGGTTTATTTGAAATCCGCCGAAGATGTTGAGAGAGAAAAGGTCGCGGCTGAACCCGAAACATTGGCGAACGCCTCAGCGTAAGCTTCCAGACTTCCGAACTATTTCAATGAAGTTCGCGGGAAATGCCGAATTCCTGTTCGGCCGAGGTCACCATCCTTAAGGCTCCCCCAGACCGAAGCGATTTCATCGCCGCGATTCTATCGTTGTGTCGCTGCAGGCAATGTTCTATTTACGCTTCCATACCAACGGCGACAGAATCGCTGTCGCCAAGCGATAGAATCACGTCGCGACTGTCGTGTCGCGTGTGTTTGGGGGATCCTTTAATCTGAGGTAACGGCTTCAAATTCAATTTCTTCCAAACCGCCAACTGAAGCAGAAGTGTCGCGCCTTTTTGTCCGTGATTCGTTTCTTGTTGAAGTGTAAGTTAATATGTTAAGCAATGTGTTAGATTTTCTTTATTTAATTCTATTTCATTTTGTTGTAGTGTCAAGTTTGCTTAACAAACGTAGTGTGTGCGTTAGGGCCAGTTTTGTGCGTTTCTCGAAGAAATTGTCCAGGTAATGTGCTCCGCGTGCTCGTTGTTTCCCGTACATTGTGTGTACATAATTGTCCTTTATGTAGCCAACCGCTACATTTGTCTCAGGCAACTGCGTCACACTGCCATCGTTGGGACGAAAGATTACCGGCATCCGTCGCCGGAGGGGGCCAACCCGTCAACACATTGGTTCCAATTCCAATCGTGGTCGTCAATTGCCACGCATCGTCGCTAAGAGGGTACAGCGAGTACCGAGCCGCCGACAACCCCCTTCCCCCCGCCCCATGGGGGTGGATTGGCCACGTCACCAACGGCCATTCATCGCTGCGAACGCCGATCGCTCTCCGCCGTCTACCAAGAGCGCAGCAGTACCGGTAGGCGAACAACAGTCGGTGAGTCAAGCGATCTCGTTTTTGTCGAGTGGGGCGTCCTGTGAGGACGCCTCGGAGGATTTTTTTGTGCCGACCGTAGGTCGATGACTGACTGAGTCAAGAATTTGGACACGTCCATAATATTTTGAGGTTGGATGTGGAACTTATAAAACGTGCGCACGTAAGGTAATTCGTGAACGTCCCATCCAACCTCTATTGTCAGTCACCCGGGTGTGAAGCTTTTCGTCGTTCGTCACATCGTCGATTGCTGAATGGAAATGGGTAAACACAATGTATGAACACATGTAGATAGCTAGTATAGACAGATAGAAAAAACGCACACACAGACAGGACAGTAGAATACAGACATGGGATGGAATTGAAAGCATGCATTGAATAAATCTCATACCTACCTTCAAGAATACAAAATAAATTTCCGTCTTTGTTATGAAATCCATGAATTACCGTTAAAGTGAAGGTGGGTTGAGTACCAAAACAAAGCTTTGAAAGTATTGGTACAATAAAAACTGTCATATACTATAGTAGTATTGGTATCGTATTTATAAAAAACATAAAATATTAGTAGGGTGGTTCAAAAAACGACCCAGCTCCAACACGGTACGGTGAAGATGGGCGTGGCCAGGAGTAGTAATCCTCATGCTTTTGTGATTTTTATCCTAGATTGAAATCAAGGACCACACTTACCTTGATTTCTGATAGCAATCTGAATGAGGATTTCAAAAGAAAAACATGAGTATCACTAGTGTCCAATCTACGAAGTACACCGTAACTATGCTATGCTATGCTATGCTAGGAAACAACGCATCATGCGTCGACCAATCAGAATTATAGTATGGTAAGTGCGTGGAGACGCGTAGTACATTGTAGTTAAGGTGATTATACAATAAAGCCAGAAATCGACCATTTTGTAAACCACGTGCTTTTCCAATATTTTTTTCAAGAGCACGAGATGAAAGAACCATAACGCGTATGGGGCTAAAATAATGGTAGATCGTTTGCTTAGTTATGTTGAACAATAATTTGATTTTCGGCACTGTACGAAAATTATTACGCCAGATTTGGGTTTTCGGAAATGTATGTAAATAAACATGTGGCGAATTTGAAATTCACCACGGGCTTCATTGTATTATTACCTTAAGTCCCATTAGGGCGTTTGCCTCGCCAAAATGTTAGATGTTTCATCAAAATGTAGACAATTTCGTTTTTTGCTTCCTATTGATTATTTTGACACTTTTTTCGCCTGACCTACGTAATTTAAGGTCTAGTTTTTGACGGAATACCCATTAAATCGTAGGATGGGGGTGGGGAATTTTGGGGCCTTTCCCCAAAATATAACGTTTTGTGAGTCCGACGGAACTCGAAAGTCGGACAGAAAAGAGGAACTGCTGGTCATACTGCGTTGAAACGTAATCGTTAACAGAAACCAAACTGTCAAAATATTATCTGAGTGTATTGTGGAGTTCTATTACTGCTAAGTTTATTCACTTTTCCCCACAGTTCAGTGGCAAATTGACCGGGGTTGACCTGTCGTCCGACCACCAACGAAATTCCTTACGTCATGGCCGAAAACTATTTTGGATGCCATGTTGGTGGCTGTTACACCTACCGCAAAATTTCGACGTGGACATGCTCCGGTCTTGAGGTCCCTCGAATTGTAACGACAAGTAGGGGAGTCGCCGACCTTTTTGGTGATGCGGTGGACTTCGTCTACACTTTGATCATCCAGCTCCGTGCGTAACTCTTCGTTGCCGAAGTTAAAGACATTCCTGCAGTAAACGATGCATTTTACCCGATTGATAGCACATAAGTCGTACTTCCACTTTCCGGAAAAAGCCAAATCTATGTTCTCACCTAAGAAACGATTTACGGACTTCTCGATCACTGATCAGAATTGGAGCCGTCTGGAGGTATTAACTCCTTGTAGGTGTAACACCATCAGGTCTCCGTGTTCGTCTGTAGGGTCCATTAATATTGGCAAGGTGAGTCCTGTGTGGCTCCCATCGATTTTTCTAGATGAGTACTGGTTTCGGAAGGGGGTCCTCTCTCGAGAGGGGGACAGCGAATTAGTTGAATTAATTCAAAATGCGCCTCTTTATGCGCCCTTTGGCAACTAGAATTTGATATTCTATCCATTCTTCTTCATGTATCCTGAGCTGGGCCAGTATTTTTCATAAGAGGAAAGCAAGTTAAAAAGGGGGCGTCCATTTCGTATCGACCGGATGTTACGTTGTGCACAAACCATTTAATTGTAACGGAATAAGAAAATCGAAAAAATTGAATGCTGCAACGCATTCGACTGAACGCAAATACAGGTAAACTTCAAGATAACATACATATCGATTTCAAAGTTTACGTCGAGTCAAGTACAAGACAGTGAAGACGACCACACTGTTGTGGTCGAAATACGTATCTGCAAATATATCGAAATAATTGGTGGAATTAAATGGAGTTACTTAACTCGTCTTAGACGCTTGAATACATTCCACTAAAAAGAGCATAAAAAATTTTGTATGCCAAGGGAAGATTCATTAATTACGCAAAACGCAAAAATGGGCCATTCTCAACCCCCTATGAAACTCAACCCTATTTTATGAAAAATCCAAAAAATGAGTATGGATTGTCACACTTCGGACAACCCCCCTCTAAGCACTACGTAGTTTATGGATCAGTGATGGGAAATGTACAGTAAAACACTGTGATTATGTGAATATTTACATTTTATCCGATCAAATTTCATGCACCAAACAAACTGAAACAGTTTTCCAAAAAAATGTACGCGACATTGTGACTATTTTTTTGCCGATGAGACAAACTGTTTGTTTGCTTCTGTGTGATAGTCTCGTCCGTCGCATTCGCATGGCAATGCATGAGTTTTTTTGTTTCGGCTCGTGCGCAGCGCAAACAGAACAGAATCGAGTTTAATTACCTGTGGCACACAGCCTTGAAAGAGTGCTAGCCACAGGAACTGATTTATTAGTTCTAATCTCCAAAATAAGCAAGGAGTAATGAAATGAAAAATCGACACCAAAAAACGGTTATACGTTGTGAAATTATTGTACAAAAACAATAATTGTGGGGAGAGAAAACAGTAAAAGCAAGTGCTGACTGTTGTCTGCTTGGCAGGGCTGCTGCTGCGGCTGCCGTGGTTTTGTTTTTCTGTGACTGCATGGCAGAATGAATAATAAAAAAAAATGTCAACCGTTCCCGTCCCTGTTATGGATGCCCCATGGGTGGATAAATTTGGATTTTTGCAACATTCAAGAGAAACATACCGATCGTAATTATTCCGCGAACTACACTTTCGACAATCCTTAAATGCGTCGGACTTTTCTCGATAAGTTTTGGTACAGCTTTCACCTCATTAGCGGAGAGAAGGTGGAGAAGGGGGCCGAAAACATGTGTTTTGAGGAGGAGAATACTTATGAAATATGCAAAAATATCCACTACCTACCGATGGGAATCGGACCCACACCTCCCATATAAGAGTGATTGATCTGCTGATTGCCGTATGTGGTTGCTCCGTTTCTATCACATTACCGATTGCCATGGTTTGAATCCAAAGGCGATTAAACAAATATCTATTTCATAAATATTCTCCTCCTCAAAACATATGTTTTCGATCTTCAGTATCGTTTTCCACATAGTGAAAAGTACAACGAAGGTCGATAACCTAAACTTGCTTTATGCGTTGGTACATAAACAAATTCCATCCTATCTGTTAGTACAAGTATGCCAGTTCACAGCAAACAGTTTTGAAAATTCAACGAAGTATAAAATTGGAGCTGATCCCAACAAACGAATAAACATTCGATATTCAATTAAATTCGTTTGAAATTTGCAAACAAACACAGTTTATTTATTTATATTTAAAAGAAGACTAATATCGATAGAATTTTGCATTTATTTGCATGTTGGAACAGTGGGAATAAAAGGGCCCGTAATAGTACTTATTTAGATGCCGCTATTTTAGAGGTCCGGAAAAGACCCATTCTTATGTAAAAAAATCCGAGGAATCGATTGGTGATATTTTCACTGCAGACAAACCATAGGAAAGGGCCCATTTTGCCCGATTTTCCCCAAAATACACCATAAAAACGAATTATTGAACGGAAAATCGTCTTTGCCGCTCTCGGAGAGGACTCAAATATTACTCAAATGTTGATAGAATATTGGTGAAATGGATTGCATTGAATTCTGTGCGTGACATATTTCATAATTAGCCTATTTTGCCCGATTCTCCCCTAAACTCATGATTTAGGAAATAAAAGCTTCTGGAAAGTAATTTCTCGCGTTTAAAATGATCTTTGCTGGTGCAAATCTATTCAAAATACATGCAGACGGACATATTCTAATCGTTTCGTGATTAAAGATTTACGAAATAGTCTATTTTGCCCGATTTTCCCCAAAATACACCATAAAAACGAATTATTCAACGGAAAATCGTCTTTGCCGCTCTCGGAGAGGACTCAAATATTACTCAAATGTTGATAGAATATTGGTGAAATGGATTGCATTGAATTCTGTGCGTGACATATTTCATAATTAGCCTATTTTGCCCGATTCTCCCCTAAACTCATGATTTAGGAAATTAAAGCTTCTGGAAAGTAATTTCTCGCGTTTAAAATGATCTTTGCTGGTGCAAATCTATTCAAAATACATGCAGACGGACATATTCTAATCGTTTCGTGATTAAAGATTTACGAAATAGTCTATTTTGCCTGATTTTCCCCAAATACACCATATAAAAAACGAATTATTCAACGGAAAATCGTCTTTGCCGCTCTCGGAGAGGACTCAAATATTACTCAAATGTTGATAGAATGTTGGTGAAATGGATTGCATTGAATTCTATGCGTGACATAACTCATAATTAGCCTATTTTGCCCGATTCTTCCCTAAACTCATGATTTAGGAAATAAAAGCTTCTGGAAAGTAATTTCTCGCGTTTAAAATGATCGTTGCTGGTGCAAATCCATTCAAAATACATGCAGACAGATATATTCTAATCGTTTCGTGATTAAAGATTTACGAAATAGTCTATTTTGCACGATTTTCCCCAAAATACACCATAAAAACGAATTATTCAACGGAAAATCTTATTTGCCGCTCCCGGAGAGGACTCAAATATTACTCAAATGTTGATAGAATATTGGTGAAATGGATTGCATTGAATTCTGAGCGAGACATAACTCAAAATTAGCCTATTTTGCCCGATTCTCCCCTAAAATCATGCTTTAGGAAATAAAAGCTTCTGGAAAGTAATTTCTCGCGTTTAAAATGATCTTTGCTGGTGCAAATCTATTCAAAATACATGCAGACTAGGGTGGCTCAAAAAACACTTTTTCAAATTTTTTGATGGGCTTTATTCGGTTCTATTTGATGCCCTGATGCTCTGGACAAAATTTCAGCCAAATCGGTTGACGTTTGGGCGATGCTAAACTCGTTGGAAGTTTATATGGAAAAATGTATGCGAAACATGTCAAAACAGTGATTTGCAATTGGACGGCACAATTTACAATCAAGAACAATGATACTCATTCAGTTCTTGTAGAATTAAATACAGAATGTTATGCTGAAAACCGCGAGAAGATTAGAGTTTATTGGGCAAAGATATTAGCATTTTACTGGAGTGTCGTAGGGGTGAATTTATTTCTTTTCAAAGGTAAAAGAAACGAAATTTGCTCAAACCCCACTTCAGAGAAATGCTAATAACTTAGCTGGGCAAACTCTAATCTTCTCGCGGTTTTCTGCATAACATTCTGTATTAAATTCTTCAAGATCTGAATGAGTATCATAGTAGTTCATCGTAAGTTGTGCCGTCCAACTGCAATTCACTGTTTTTGGATGTTTCTGCATACATTTTTCCATATAAACTTCCAACGAGTTTAGCACCGCCCAAACGTTGACCGATTTGGCTGAAATTTTGTCCAAAGCATCAGGGCATCAAATAGAACCGAATAAGAGGGCGGCTCATCAGAAAAATTGAAAAAAGTTTTTCTCATACTAATTTGAGCCACCCTAATGCAGACGGACATATTCTAAACGTTTCGTGATTAAAGATTTACGAAATAGTCTATTTTGCCCGATTTTCCCCAAAATACACCATAAAAACGAATTATTCAACGGAAAATCGTCTTTGCCGCTCTCGGAGAGGACTCAAATATTACTCAAATGTTGATAGAATATTGGTGAAATGGATTGCATTGAATTCTATGCGTGACATAACTCATAATTAGCCTATTTTGCCCGATTCTCCCCTAAACTCATGATTTAGGAAATAAAAGCTTCTGGAAAGTAATTTCTCGCGTTTAAAATGATCGTTGCTGGTGCAAATCCATTCAAAATACATGCAGACAGATATATTCTAATCGTTTCGTGATTAAAGATTTACGAAATAGTCTATTTTGCACGATTTTCCCCAAAATACACCATAAAAACGAATTATTCAACGGAAAATCTTATTTGCCGCTCCCGGAGAGGACTCAAATATTACTCAAATGTTGATAGAATATTGGTGAAATGGATTGCATTGAATTCTGAGCGAGACATAACTCAAAATTAGCCTATTTTGCCCGATTCTCCCCTAAAATCATGCTTTAGGAAATAAAAGCTTCTGGAAAGTAATTTCTCGCGTTTAAAATGATCTTTGCTGGTGCAAATCTATTCAAAATACATGCAGACGGACATATTCTAATCGTTTCGTGATTAAAGATTTACGAAATAGTCTATTTTGCCCGATTTTCCCCAAAATACACCATAAAAACGAATTATTCAACGGAAAATCGTCTTTGCCGCTCTCGGAGAGGACTCAAATATTACTCAAATGTTGATAGAATATTGGTGAAATGGATTGCATTGAATTCTGTGCGTGACATATTTCATAATTAGCTTATTTTGCTCGATTCTCCCCTAAACTCATGATTTAGGAAATTAAAGCTTCTGGAAAGTAATTTCTCGCGTTTAAAATGATCTTTGCTGGTGCAAATCTATTCAAAATACATGCAGACGGACATATTCTAATCGTTTCGTGATTAAAGATTTACGAAATAGTCTATTTTGCCCGATTTTCCCCAAAATACACCATAAAAACGAATTATTCAACGGAAAATCGTCTTTGCCGCTCTCGGAGAGGACTCAAATATTACTCAAATGTTGATAGAATGTTGGTGAAATGGATTGCATTAAATTCTATGCGTGACATAACTGATAATTAGCCTATTTTGCCCGATTCTTCCCTAGACTCATGATTTAGGAAATAAAAGCTTCTGGAAAGTAATTTCTCGCGTTTAAAATGATCTTTGCTGGTGCAAATCTATTCAAAATACATGCAGACGGACATATTCTAAACGTTTCGTGATTAAAGATTTACGAAATAGTCTATTTTGCCCGATTTTCCCCAAAATACACCATAAAAACGAATTATTCAACGGAAAATCGTCTTTGCCGCTCTCGGAGAGGACTCAAATATTGCTCAAATGTTGATAGAATATTGGTGAAATGGATTGCATTGAATTCTATGCGTGACATAACTCATAATTAGCCTATTTTGCCCGATTCTCCCCTAAACTCATGATTTAGGAAATAAAAGCTTCTGGAAAGTAATTTCTCGCGTTTAAAATGATCGTTGCTGGTGCAAATCCATTCAAAATACATGCAGACAGATATATTCTAATCGTTTCGTGATTAAAGATTTACGAAATAGTCTATTTTGCACGATTTTCCCCAAAATACACCATAAAAACGAATTATTCAACGGAAAATCTTATTTGCCGCTCCCGGAGAGGACTCAAATATTACTCAAATGTTGATAGAATATTGGTGAAATGGATTGCATTGAATTCTGAGCGAGACATAACTCAAAATTAGCCTATTTTGCCCGATTCTCCCCTAAAATCATGCTTTAGGAAATAAAAGCTTCTGGAAAGTAATTTCTCGCGTTTAAAATTATCTTTGCTGATACAAATCTATTCAAGATACATGCAAACAGACATAATCTAAACGTTTCGTGATTGAAGATTTACGAAATAGTCTATTTTGCCCGATTTTCCCCAAAATACACCATAAAAACGAATTATTCAACGGAAAATCGTCTTTGCCGCTCTCGGAGAGGACTCAAATATTACTCAAATGTTGATAGAATATTGGTGAAATGGATTGCATTGAATTCTGTGCGTGACATATTTCATAATTAGCTTATTTTGCTCGATTCTCCCCTAAACTCATGATTTAGGAAATTAAAGCTTCTGGAAAGTAATTTCTCGCGTTTAAAATGATCTTTGCTGGTGCAAATCTATTCAAAATACATGCAGACGGACATATTCTAATCGTTTCGTTATTAAAGATTTACGAAATAGTCTATTTTGCCCGATTTTCCCCAAAATACACCATAAAAACGAATTATTCAACGGAAAATCGTCTTTGCCGCTCTCGGAGAGGACTCAAATATTACTCAAATGTTGATAGAATGTTGGTGAAATGGATTGCATTAAATTCTATGCGTGACATAACTGATAATTAGCCTATTTTGCCCGATTCTTCCCTAGACTCATGATTTAGGAAATAAAAGCTTCTGGAAAGTAATTTCTCGCGTTTAAAATGATCTTTGCTGGTGCAAATCTATTCAAAATACATGCAGACGGACATATTCTAAACGTTTCGTGATTAAAGATTTACGAAATAGTCTATTTTGCCCGATTTTCCCCAAAATACACCATAAAAACGAATTATTCAACGGAAAATCGTCTTTGCCGCTCTCGGAGAGGACTCAAATATTGCTCAAATGTTGATAGAATATTGGTGAAATGGATTGCATTGAATTCTATGCGTGACATAACTCATAATTAGCCTATTTTGCCCGATTCTCCCCTAAACTCATGATTTAGGAAATAAAAGCTTCTGGAAAGTAATTTCTCGCGTTTAAATGATCGTTGCTGGTGCAAATCCATTCAAAATACATGCAGACAGATATATTCTAATCGTTTCTGTGATTAAAGATTTACGAAATAGTTCTATTTTGCACGATTTTCCCCAAAATACACCATAAAACGAATTATTCAACGGAAAATCTTATTTGCCGCTCGGAGAGGACTCAAATATTACTCAAATGTTGATAGAATATTGGTGAAATGGATTGCATTGAATTCTGAGCGAGACATAACTCAAAATTAGCCTATTTTGCCCGATTCTCCCCTAAAATCATGCTTTAGGAAATAAAAGCTTCTGGAAAGTAATTTCTCGCGTTTAAAATTATCTTTGCTGATACAAATCTATTCAAGATACATGCAAACAGACATAATCTAAACGTTTCGTGATTGAAGATTTACGAAATGGATCATTTTGCCCGTTTTTTTTTTTCTAGCTGATTTTATCGGATAACACTATGGGAATCCGGACCTCCTATAAAAGCTCGTTTTTTGAAGTGATCCTATAGCCTTTCGGTACAACTTTGTTATATTATAAAGGCAATAATACGAAAATCTTTCATTTTTTACACATCTAAAGATGTCAATCATTTCATATTTTTTATCTGAAACCGAGTGTGAAACAAAGCATTATCTGTTGTGTAAAAGTTGGATATGTCATTCATGCCATTCATTAACATGCCTGTTCCCATATCAGTATTAAAGAAAATCGTATTTCAAGCTCTATCTGGTAAAAGGGCGAATGTCGCAAGAGAGGATTCTCTTCGTCCATTTCCCCTTTTTTAAATAAAATGACAAGCAGTGAATTTCTTAGCGGTTTATCACCTCAGAATGCAAGTTCTTATTGTTTTCTTTCGTTACTCCTAAGCCTCTGAACTTCTGTTGAAGCATTCGCCAAAAAATGTTTGAAAAACACCGGTAGGACGAAACGGGATTGCGTTGAAGCATCCTTGTTACTGAAAACGCGTGTTGGGCTGAAAAACGTAAATATGTGGCAGTGGCGAAATTCACGAGGCAGATGTATGGTGAGAAGATCCTATCTACTTGGCCCAAGATCATGGAGCACCGGAGTACAATAACGCCAACGATTTCCACCCTGCAAAAATTGATTGACTATTTCGTAAATCTTTAATCACGAAACGATTAGAATATGTCTGTCTGCATGTATTTTGAATAGATTTGCACCAGCAAAGATCATTTTAAGCGCGAGAAATTACTTTCCAGAAATTACTTTCATATTTCCTAAATCATGAGTTTAGACAAAATAGGCTAATTTTGAGTTATGTCTCGCTCAGAATTCAATGCAATCCATTTCACCAATATTCTATCAACATTTGAGTAATATTTGAGTCCTCTCTGGGAGCGGCAAATAAGATTTTCCGTTGAATAATTCGAATTTATGGTGTATTTTGGGGAAAATCGGGCAAAATAGACTATTTCGTAAATCTTTAATCACGAAACGATTAGAATATGTCCGTCTGCATGTATTTTGAATAGATTTGCACCAGCAAAGATCATTTTAAACGCGAGAAATTACTTTCCAGAAGCTTTTATTTCCTAAATCATGAGTTTAGGGGAGAATCGGGCAAAATAGGCTAATTATGAGTTATGTCACGCACAGAATTCAATGCAATCCATTTCACCAATATTCTATCAACATTTGAGTAATATTTGAGTACTTTTCGGGAGCGGCAAAGACGATTTTCCGTTGAATAATTCGTTTTTATGGTGTATTTTGGGGAAAATTGGGCAAAATTGAAGCGGGCTTGGTAGTCATATGGCTACTGCTTCTGCCTCATACGCAGGAGGTCGTGGCTTCAATCCCAGGTCCGTTCCATTCTCCTACTTTGTATCTTTCTCTTTATTTCTCATGTTCTAGCAATCGCTAGAACTGGAAATGGACTTCCATACCGTTTCCATTACTATTCCTATACCTTCAACTTGAGTATTCTAACAGTAATCTGCTAGAATTGGAAATGAGCTATAGAGCTCGTTTCCTACATCCAATTAGAAATTCCATCAGTTACCTTCTCCTATCTATCACATTGGCAGCTCGTTAACCAAGACGGACCCCTGCCTCTCCAACCTAACCCAAAAATTCCAATAAATTCCGCATGAACTCGTGGCAAGTGCAGAGGTATATTCGGCTTGCAGTGGGCGAGTGATTGCATCACCATTTCCTCCCCCTTCCCTACATTGACTTGCATTCTGACGTGGCAGGCGCCAGTATGACCTAACAAATGAGATCACCAGTACTTGTACATTGAAGATGTGTGCTAGTCTGTCCAACATCTGTTGGTTTCCTTTGCAAGAACAGCTGATCTGGTCATAATGGAGTAGCAACTACGAGCAGTCAATCAAGCTCAAGCTCAAGCTATTTTGGGGAAAATTGGGCAAAATAGACTATTTCGTAAATCTTTAATCACGAAACGATTAGAATATATCTGTCTGCATGTATTTTGAATGGATTTGCACCAGCAAAGATAATTTTAAACGCGAGAAATTACTTTCCAGAAGCTTTTATTTCCTAAAACATGATTTTAGGGGAGAATCGGGCAAAATAGGCTATTTTTGAGTTATGTCACGCACAGAATTCAATGCAATCCATTTCACCAATATTCTATCAACATTTGAGTAATATTTGAGTCCTCTCCGAGAGCGGCAAAGACGATTTTCCGTTGAATAATTCGTTTTTATGGTGTACTTTGGGGAAAATCGGGCAAAATGGGCTCTTTCCTATGGTTTGTCTGCAGTGAAAATATCACCAATCGATTCTCAGGATTTTTTTACATAAGAATGGGTCTTTTCCGGACCTCTAAAATAGCGGCATCTAAATAAGTACTGTTACGGGCCCTTTTATTCCCACTGTGCACTGGTTGGAGCATATGTGTATGAAAATACATTTCAAATCACAACATATTTTTATCTGTGTTTCTTTCAACTCTTTCATGGTTGTCTTAGCCTAGCAAGTTCGTTATCTTTCTAGAAATGCTTCAAAAAATATTTCATGGTCTTACTATTGTCTATAGAGCCTATGCACAGGGATTAGACAAAAAGGATGAGATAAGCAAAAAAGTGTCGAAGTTCAAATCAGCATAACTTTGCGTAGAATTATCCGATTCTGATCAATCTGACGGACGCGGAAACTCTTCTAGTATACTGGTCCTATGCGAAACCTCTGATTGGCCCTTGGCCACACCGGTGGTGTTCCGTGTTTTCCGAGGGTATGTTAAAAAGGCATTTTTTTCATTATTCCGATCTGTCATTAATTCATCATGTTCCTGGTACCGTTTTTACGGAAATGGCCCTATCTCTGTGTAGTTTAGATGGATTCTCGGTCTACAGACACCATTGGCCGGCATATTAGTTCTAGTTTTCGGAGAAAGCATAAAACATGATGAAAGTTAACGTCACATAAAATAACAAGCAGTGGAAAAAATGCATCTTGAACATACCCTCGGAAAACCCGGAACATTTCCGGTGATCAAGGACCAATCTCGGGTTTTGCGAGGGGACAGTATACTAGAAGAGTGTTCGCTTCTGATGGTCCTGGTTTTATCAAAATCGGATTATTATACGCAAAATTATACTGATTTGAATTCCGACTTATTTTTACCTATCTCAACCTTTTTGTCTAACCCCTGTATATGATTTATTCTACAAATTTGTCCAAGGCAAATATTCAAAAGATTAGAGGGCGCCCAAAAATCATTTCCCTGAACTTTTAATTGTCATACAAAATGCTGGCATAACTGTACTAGAATTTATCATATATCAGAGGGCCCTCCTTAGCCGTGTGGTAAGACGCGCGGCTACAAAGCAAGACCATGCTGAGGGTGGCTGGGTTCGATTCCCGATGCCGGTCTAGGCAATTTTCGGATTGGAAACTGTCTCGATATCCCAGGGCATAAAAGTATCATCGTGTTAGCCTCATGATATACGAATGCAGAAATGGTAACTTGGCTTAGAAACCTCGCAGCCAATAACTGTGGAAGTGCTTGATGAACACTAAGCTGCGAGGCGGCTCTGTCCCAGTGTGGGGATGTAATGCCAATAAGAAGAAGAAGATATCAGATGTGATGGGATTTACACAATAAGTTTAGTCACAAAATGTTGGCGCTCCAATAATTAACATTCGGGGACTGGCACCGTTGTAAAAAGTATAACACCCACGAAAAAAGCACGCTTTTTGCTCAGGAGAGTAGCGAGATAGCGTGAGTGATCCAGGACCATGTGATTTCCGGAAGGTTGAATACACCATGCGCTTCAACATTCTTGTATCTCAGACAAACATACATAACACTCGAGAATACATCATTG
>NW_026942625.1:0-29715 GCF_024139115.2 Armigeres subalbatus
ATTGGAAAGAAACGGCCAAATACTAAGTGGATCGAGCTTTATCAACTAGACTAGGCGAAATTAGAAGGTGTTGAAGCCTTGTGAAACCAGACTATTCTTATAAAATAATGGACACCCAACATCGGTCGAGACAATAACAAATGTGATACAAAATAAGATAAGAGATCCTATGATGTTACTTACATGTATTGTAATTCAATAAAACTTTTCATAAATACTTTTAAAACAGTTAATCATATGTGGGTGGAGCATCCAAGCTGAAACTTAAATCTAAAAACAATACTGTCAAGAGTGCTTTAGACAACAGTTTGGGGAAAACTGATGAACAAGATCGATCTAACTTCAAAGCATCTTCCAAGTGCCTCGAATCCCGCCACAGCTGGTAGAGCCGTTTCCGAAGCTTTGTATGCGCGCTTGGCAACCTGTTCCTGTGGAATAGAATGTCGATATTGTGTTATAGAATTCAACAACCAAAACTATTTCAAGTTACCATTTTTTCGGTTTGTCGAAGTTCATTATGATGTTGCCCTTCGCGGGTTCTCTCCTCGAATAAATGAATTGGAACCTTCACGGTGGGAGCACTACTTTGGAACTGTGGAATGCTTTATGCTTTATTTTGCTTTATTTTTTGATCACAAGGATGCAAGCATACACATTACACATACTGGATAAGTGCGACGCACTGAATGGGCTCAATTCAGTAGTGGAGTAGCTCATCATTTTTTCTCATGGCTCTATGGAACATGTGCGGATGGGAAACTGAAGGGGAGAGAAATGCGCTATTTTCTAATTCTTCGGAATTTCATCGCAAGAACATGACTCACAATTCACTGAAAAGACTGCCAAGGGATGCAAAAACCGCGGATTTTTCATAATTTTATAAAAATAAACGAAAGTGAGCGTCCATAATACACCAATTTTGGGAGGGTTGTATAACAAGCTGAAATGAAATATGAACACTAAATGGATGGTCGACTATTATAGAAATGCAATTCTCCATTTATAGATCCTAGAACTTAACAAATTGATTATTCTTTCGGTAAACCGACATAGATGGTGGGGAGACTTGATAACCCCCTGTTTATCGAGAACTAAAGTATTTTTGCTCTAGTGTATTTTTTTTAGTATAGATCCCCTAGACAAATGACCTTTATGTGGTGAGTTATTTTTTTGAATGACAACCTTATTTATTCTGCAGGGTGGTTTGTATGTTTCGAACTTCCTAAAGATTTTTTTATTGGCCACACAAAATTTGAACAACTGTTCATAACAATGACGTTTTTTCACACCACAAAACCATAAATATGCTTAATGATCTGTACTGATGAAAATGTCAACATTCCATGAAAATTTTAGGATATTTGGATTTAAAGTGATTGCCTCAATATGGGGACACTTGGTCCCCCATTAGTCACCCATACACAAATTTGGCGAAAACATAAAAAAAAATCGGTTCTCAGGCTTCTATTTTTATGTAGATTTGACAGATTTCATGAAGGGTTGGCAGGAAACATTATTTATTGCGTAGATATCATAGAAAGGGTCTCTCCAAATTCTGAATTTGCATTTGGTGTCGAATTCAATAACAAAAATCGTTCATGTATACGCACAGTAATTCGAAAATTCCACGTATTATGGAGGAAAAATATTTAAAAAATCTGAGGGCATCTTTCTAATTTTATCAAAGCAAATTCTTGGAGAGGGATCAATTTCCCCGAATATTTTAAAAGTCAATTTTTGACAACACTCCCAAAAATTAATTGTGTAACAATAACAACAATAATTTAAGGACTGTCATACATCAGTCACGTTAGATACTATAATTCTTGGAGAGTCTGTGTGGAAATCGCGTATGTTTATTTATTTTGGCTGTGATATATCGGAAATTAGAAAAGGGGATCAAGTCTCCCTAGTCTCCCCTAAAGATACGTAACTTTGAGAAGATGTAGGATGCCTACATCAGACTGCTTAGGGAAGCTAAGCGATTCGGACTAGTCAAAAACACGTCAAAAACGAAGTAAAAACAGCCCAAGTAACAATTTCCTTGCTTCTTGAATTAATTCAATTCTTATAGGCTAGATGTACCAGTTGTGGCACTAGTGCTTTATATGCCAAATGGCCAATCAAATAACCGCAAACCAAGTTCATATCGATAAAGCATATTCATATGATACGATAAAACCTTTGATCTGAGCTTGAGCTTGAGCTTGATTGACTGCTCGTAGTTGCTACTCCATTATGACCAGATCAGCTGTTCTTGCACAGGGAACCAACAGATGTTTGCTTGGGACTAGCACACATCTTCAATGTACAAGTACTGGTGATCTCATTTGTTAGGTCATACTGGCGCCTGCCACGTCAGAATGCAAGTCAATGTAGGGAAGGTGGAGAAAATGATGATGCAATCACTCGCCCACTGCAAGCCGAATATACCTTTGCACTTGCCACGAGTTCACGCGGAATTGGTTGGAATTTTTTGGTTAGGCTCGAGAAGCAGAAATTTGTCTTGGTTAACGAGCTGCCAATGTGATAGATAGGAGAAAGCAAGTGATGGAATTTTCTAATTGGATGTAGGAAACGAGCTAGCAGATTACTACTAGAATACTCAAGTTGAAGGTATTTTTTTTTTTTCTTGAGCAAGGGTAAACGGAAATCTGCAACCAGACACCTGAGGAGGTACTCAGGTAGTGTGGGGATGGGTATGTCATGTAACTCTTACCCGACCCACTAAAACCAAAACCCTTTCGCCAGTCCGTACCCCCGGCCCGCAATTAAGCAATACATCAGGGGGGACTATTGAGAACGCTCACGCCTATGCTAACGCACTTGACGTCAATACACACAACATCGACTTCAAGGGTGGCTACCTCACCACCCGTCGATCGATAATCTGTCGAGATGCTGTGTTCACCGCATTCCATATAGCTTCCTCCCGGCACATCCACTCGACGAGGTTGTCCGGGGTTGTATCCATACCACTAATAAGCAGCATGGCATTGCGTTCTATCTCGAATCGCGGGCATGCGAACATCACATGCTCTGCCGATTCTACCTCACCTACACATTCAGGACACTCCGCAGAATCTGCGAAGCCAAACCTGTGTAGGAATTTCTTAAAGCAGCCATGTTCAGACAACACCTGTGTTAGGTGGAAGTTGACTTGACCATGCTTCCTATCAACCCAGTTGGACACATCTGGAATCAGTCTGTGGGTCCAACGATCTTTGACTGCGGTGTCCCATGCTCTTTGCCATTTAAGCAACGTAGCTGCTCTCTTGACACGTCGCACTTGCACCGAGTCCCTTTCGTTGTAGCACTCCACATCCTCCTCTAAGAGTATGTCGATCGGCATCATTCCAGCTATAACGCACACCGCCTCATATGATATGGTGCGATATGCGCTCGCGACACGTAAACACATCAGCCGGTGTACTCTGATCAATTTCTTTACATTGTACTCGGCTTTTAGTGCTACGGCCCATGCTGGCACGCCATGACGGATGATAGACAATGCTACGCCAGCTATCAGCCTACGCACTTGACTATGCACCGCCGATCTGTTGGACATCATTCGTGATAAAGATTTTATCGCCAATGAAGCCCGCTGACATGCATAATCGACGTGGCTCGTAAAATTGAGCTTATCATCGATCATCACGCCCAGATGCTTGAGAGACCTCACGGAGTTAACTGTGCAGGTCCCTACTCTTATTCTCGCCTGTTGCAACCCATGACGGTTATGCACTACCACGACTTCCGTCTTGTGATGTGCAAGGGACAACCACCTCGAGTTGAGCCATTCCTCCACTCTGCCAATCGCGTATGAAGCCTTCAGTTCGACTTCGTCGAGAGTGTCTCCTGTTACCTCTAGCATTACGTCATCCGCGAAGCCTTCTATTTTCACACCGGCCGGGAGACTTAGGCGTAATACTCCATCGTACATAATATTCCACAGAACCGGTCCAAGGATCGATCCCTGTGGAACACCCGCAGACACTACGATCGACTTTTGACCAGCATCAGTGTCGTATAACAGAACCCTATTCTGAAAATAGCTGTTCAGTATCCTGCACAGGTAGTCCGGAACTCTCAATCGGTGCAGGGAGTCAGCAATTGCTGCCCAGCTAGCATTGCTAAACGCGTTTTTTACATCACGTGTAATCAACGCGCAGTACCTAATACCTCTTCTGTTTAAACCTCTCGCTATCTTGGCCGTATCCGTTACCACTCGAATTGCTTCGATGGTAGAACGGCCCTTACGGAAGCCATACTGGTTGCTAGATAAGCCACCAGCACACTCTGTATAAGCCGACAATCTATTCAGAATGACCCTCTCTAGCAGCTTTCCAGCTGTGTCGAGTAGGCAAATTGGTCTGTATGCCGAAGGATCCCCCGGCTGTTTGCCAGGCTTCGGTAATAGCACCAATTTCTGCCGTTTCCATCGATCTGGGAAGTTTCCTTCGCCCATGCATCTCTGGAGGCAGCCCCTGAACATATCAGGATTGGCAAGAATGGCGTGTTTAAGGGCCAGGTTTGGAATACCATCCGGGCCTGGCGCCTTATTGAGCTTAAGTTTTCTTGCGGCTACGATAAGCTCTTCGTTAGTCACTAGCGGTACCACGTCAACTGACTCGTACGGTGTAGCGGGCCAGTTCGATGATTCATGCCTCGGAAACAACCCGTCGACTATTTTGGCCAACATCCTCGGAGATTTCTCAGGTGGCGTGGTATTGGTCCTAGCCATCACCATCCTGTATGCATCTCCCCATGGATTGTCGTTTGCCATCCTGCACAGCCGCTCGAAGCAGGCTCTCTTACTACATTTGATCTCGTAGTTCAGAGCTCTGCTCGCTGTCTGGAACACCCTGCGTCTCTCGACCTTATCAGCGTCTGTTCTGGCACGTCGCAGCCTTCTCTTTGCTCGAAGACAGGTTCTACGAAGGTCTGCAATTGTGTCAGTCCACCAGTACACAGGTTGCCGGTTTCCGGGAGGTTTGGTCCTCCTAGGCATCGTCACATCGCATGCACGGGTTAGTACATCGATTAACTCGTCGCCACTTAATCCCGTTGTTCGCGTCTCCCATCGTAGTGATTCCTCCAAGAGTTCTGGGTTGAACTGCGAGGTGCGCCATCCTAGATCGGCTTTGCCGATCCGCCTTGTGATTGCTACGGGGGTATACCGGATCATAAAACGAATTTCCTGATGATCGCTGGAGGTATGCCCCTCATGAACCTCCCATTCTGGCTCCACCGTCCATCCCGCGCTGCAGAAGGTCACATCGATGCATGAATCACCGTTCGGTTCCCTGAACGTTGGCACTTGGTCTTCATTCAGCAGGACTACGTTCAATACCGCTAGCGACTCTAGCAGGGTATGACCTCTGGCGTTTGTGAACCGGGATCCCCAGTCCACTGCCCACGCATTGAAGTCGCCTGCTACAACTAACGGTTTTAAGCCAGTTAGTTTTGCTGCAAGAATATCTACTACCCTAGTAAACTGCACTATACTCCACCTGGGAGGACAGTAGCAGCTACAAAAGTAAACACCGTTTACCTTTGCTATAACGAAACCCTCATCATCAGGTGATGATACTATCTCCTGGATGGGATATCGCCAGCAAGTCCAGATGGCCACCATCTGAGACTTATCCGCAATCCAACTACCGTTACCGGCAGGGATGCGGTATGGATCGGACAGCAAAGCTACATCAGCTTTACACTCAGTAACCGACTGTTGTAGCAGCAATTGAGCCGCCTTGCAGTGGTTCAGATTCAGCTGTGTTACCTGCGTGTCTGGATCCTTCTAGAGGCCGGACAAGCCTGGACACCGGTGAGGTGTCTGTTGTCTGTACCCGGGGGACAGATCAGACACCTTGGTGCAGCCTGACAGGTGCGAGCTTGCCCAAGCAGCACGCGCAACATCTTTCAAATAGGTGTTTGTTCCTAATAAATTGCATTGAAGACACTGGCAATACATCGAGTCACATTAAAGCCACTTCCCAGTTTCAGAAAAACACAATGTTTCATTTCCGTTTAAGTGGCGTCGCAATATTTTACCCATCTGACTTCTTGGGTGGTTTAAAATTCGAAGTGTTTCATATCAGAAACAAAACAGATAAGTTGCAGAATTAATAACACTTCGGTTCATTGCTGTTACGACAATGTTTCTGATATGTTGCAAAACACTTTGAGCTCAGCTGAGCAGTATTTTATTTTTGACAGTCCCCTGCATGTTCCGTATAAGGTACAATGAAGTTACAAATGACTTTGTTGTTTATGTAGTACACTTGTAGCAGAATCTCCAAATAGAATTGTTGGTGTGATGGTTACAGTAGCAGGTTGCAAATCTCAAGGACCATGGTTCGATTCCCGGTTGGTTTTTGTGTTTTTATTTTCATTGTAGCCGCAAGATGTTGCAAATAGGCTCCACCTCTTGCGCTTTTTGTGTCACAAAGGAGTTCCAAACACGACGCGTTGTGCATAAGTCAGACCTTTAGTAAGTCACACCACAGTTGTTGTTACTCACTGAAAAACAAGAGGTGTTGCTTGGGTGGTGGCCTTCAGCTCCACACCTACGGCATAGCTTACTGGGATCAGGTCCTTTACAGTCATAAGACTTATGACCGTTGCCAAGACACCTGAAACAGGTCTGAAGCGGTTGGCTTATACTTAGCGGACATACCGACCAACCCACTTTCAGTTTAGCCTTATCCATTACCTTTTTGGCCTCAGCCTGAGGTACTTGGAATGAGGCAACCTGCATTCCCGCGAAGCTTTTGCGTAACTGAACCGTAGATTCCTGGATCTCGACATTGCACTGATCTCTCAGTGCGTCGACCAGGTCTCTAGCCTCGGTTACTTCATCCAGGCCCTTGCACTGGATGTTCGAAACTGGACATAGGGCTCTTACTTGAACCCCATCGCCCAGGACTTCCTCCGTCAACTTTTTGTACTCAGTACTCTTCTGAGCAGCATCCCGCTTCAAGACGAGAATCATCTCGCCTCTCCGCGTCCTTCGGATGCAGTTGACATCCTCTCCTAGGCCAGCGAGTTTGTCATTAACTCTCATGGCCTTCAAGACTTCGGCGTAGCTCTTGTCGTCAGTACTGACGATAATCGCCTCGCCTCTGTCTTTACGCTTACCACTGACATTGGAAGGCGCACCCGTCTCCTTCTGGGCTCTACCCTTCTTAACAGTGGCGCGTATCGCTCCGCCTGCCGCTTTCTCTGCTGCCTGCTGCCGTTGCCTTCTCGCCTTTTTGGGATTCACGACCTCCCTCCAGGGTAGATCTTCCTCCCGGCGAGCTTCAGTGGTCCTCGATGGTGGGGGCACTGGGTTCACCGGCTTGGGATGGCCATCCTTCTGCTCGACCTTCTTCCTTTTCTCTGGCTTCGGGGCTGCGGACTTCTCGACAGCTGCTTTCAGGTTCGCCTCCTGCGTAACCTTACTCAGCTTCGGGGTCGCCCCTGTTACAGCCATCCTTTTGCGGAGTTCCTCGACCTGGCTCTCCGCCAGTCGTTTGCCCTCGGACAGGAGACGAATTTTCGATTCTGCCTCCTCTTTGTCCTTATCCGCCTGCTTCCGCTCCTTGACAAGTTTGCGGAGTTCTCTCCGCACTCTTGCTGGCCTCTAGTAGGGACCTCCACTCCGATTTGGCCTCAACTACTAGGGCACAGAGTGCCTGCACAGCAAGTTTCAGATCCTTGCTGTACTTAACCCGGTTGTCTAGGAACGACATAATCACGTCGGATACCTCCGTGACTACCTCCATCGTGTGACCACCGCGTTCTTCGTGGTTCGCCATCACAGATTTGATGACGCGGGTCAGGGTGGGGCCGTCCATCTTTACTTCAACCGGCACCTCCTCAGACCCTCCACGGGCTTCTCCATCGCCTTCCCCCGGCGATCTTTGGGGAGACCTTTCAAGGCCGCTACGTCTGGTGAAAGGGTTCTCCTTACCACCATTCGCCTCACCTGCATCCCTCGACGTTTTGTGTATTGTGTTGTTAGAATTCATCGCTGTTGGATCCCCTTGCGGCTGCTGTCGAATCCTGCTGGTGTAGTCGCCTTCGCGATCCCATGGTTATCTATACATACCTTGCGGCATGCAGGGAGGCCATGCGAGGGTTGACACTTTCGTGTTCAGAGCCAGATCAGCGCTAGTCAGGGAAAAGCATCTGAGCCTACTCCCACTCAGCTGCCAGCTGAGCGACAGGATTGTACCGCGTGCTACAAGGCCCGCCACGGTTTTAGGGGACGGAAGACAGCCTGGCCATTAGCCCATTCGCCGTTTCAGGTCGGTGTCACCCGGCCTTACTAAGAGAATAGAATAACCAGACTACCAGCCCTCGCGTTCACAATATCTCAATATCCAAAAACAAGACCAATAACATGCAACCAGTATACCATAATCAGGATCTTACTGGGATCGATCCTGATGTGCCAATGGCACTCCCTGGGCTTGTGCTTTTGAAGCGGCACACAGTCGCTTTGATAGAGTCTGCTTACGGGCACTTGTGGTTTTTTGGGAGGGATTTTAGCAGAGCCCACTGCTAAATCCCACCACGCCCTAGGCAGTTCTCCCTGACTCACAGACAGCTGGGGAGGGGTCGTCAAGCCCTTGGACATGGTCCCTGCTGCCCTTGAAGGTATAGGAATAGTAATGGAAACGGTATGAAAGTCCATTTCCAGTTCTAGCGATTGCTAGAACATGAGAAATATAGAGAAAGATACAAAGTAGGAGAATGGAACGGACCTGGGATTGAACCCACGACCTCCTGTGTATGAGGCAGAAGCAGTAGTCATATGACTACCAATCCCGCTATTATGATACGATAAAACCTTTGATCTCCTCCAAAGAAGCAAAACATAATTGTTAAAATTGATTTTGCTTAATTTTTGACGTCCTCCTCCAGTTGTCGCACTAGTGGTTCCTATTTGGCCAGTCCCATAAGAAAACAATGGGATTTGCCAAATAAGGAACCAAAATTAAGAATAGTGCCACAACTGGTGCATGCGTTCCTATTATGAATTAATCAATTTTGATGATTATAACAAATTTTATTGAAGTTTTCACAAGTGTTCTAAGGAGCAGGAAGTAAAACCTTTCGCTTGATATATAAAGTCCACCCACATGCCTTTTATTTATTTTTAAAAAAATAGTTGTTCTTATGTATGGCGACAATTGGTACATCCACCCTAGTGGATTTAACATAGCAATCACCATAGCTAGTTGCTCAGTTTTATTGTCGTTCTTAATGCTATCAATAAACCTCTCATAAATATGCCGAAAAAGATTCAAACGTCAAATGCCTATTAACCTTATGAGCAGCTTTACGGTTGTGAAGAAGAGCGTAATAAATCACATTTTTAAAGCTCGGATAAAGCCATATTTTTTTGTCCTAATGTGGTCAAATGAATAACCCCTATAAGAATATTTGCATTGCGAAGAGTTTAAAACGGTTTGTACAGGCCTTGGAAAGTTCGTTCAAAAACGAACAAATGCTTCGTTTTTAGCCCGCGCAGTGAGGTTTTAATTTCGGTGCACCGATTGATGTGCGCTCGACGACGTGCTGCTGGAATGCGCACTCGGAATAAGTGAGGCATGAGAGTTAAATATTCTCTGCACTAGCGGGTGTTTGATTTCACTCTCCAGCTGTTTCGTACAGCAGTGCTGTATGGAGCGAGGAAGCATTCTTCACCAAGCACTTTGAAACTGTTCTCTCATGAAGCTACCGTCCTCGGGAGTTTATCTGGTGCTGAAGCATCGGTCATCATCTTCATTACTTCATTCATCCAAGCCCTGGGTTTGTAACAAGAACAGCATTTTTCTGATCGAAATTGATGGTGGCCATGTTGAAAAGGTACAGGAAGTTTCAAGTCAATGATATTTATCGCTGGATTTCATGATTTGACGATGTTTTCAGCACGTAATCTACTTTTTTGGAAATTGATTTGCATTAAAAATATATTGAGGTGGAAAATAAACACAATCAGTGAAGATTTACGATATTGCTTTTATAACTATTTTTATTTGATTGCCCAAGACTACACTATTTTGAGAGCGCTTGGTGATCAATTTAATTTTTTATTAGCTTTAACCATAAAATCGAACGCGCACCTCATTTTCATGAAAGTATAATAAACGAAAATCCAGTAAAAACAGTATTTTGTACTCCCCCTCACCATTATCCATTTATTTTGTTATTATTTTTCGGCAAAGTTTTATTTCTCTTTTTCAAAGCAACATTTTTGACAGCTGCTGCAGCCAATCTCCCTTTCGGCGGGTAGCTTAGAAGGGGTTTTTAATACTCTTATAATAGGTTTATAGCGGTTATCCAGGGAGGGCCACTTGGCCATATCTTGCTCTTATAGTGGTCATCAAAAGGTTGACTCATAATAGTGGGTTTTATTGGTCGATCTTATAATTTAATCTTGAAAACCATTCATAGAGCGAAATAAAACTTGAAATGTTACTTGGGAGGAAGAAGCTCAAGAGAAGACAACATGAACCACCCACCACGAGTTGTATCGATGGTAACAAAATCGAGGTGGTTGTGCTACGGCTCACTGGTGACCGCTGAAAACGATACCAGCAGAGAAAATCGAAGACGCGTCGTGGCTGAATATCGTGCATATAATGTATTGCCAATCCGGAGATGGCGAGTTCGATTCTTGGTCCAACCTCGGCTCCCTGTAGTTTTTTTTTTTAATTTATTTATTTATTATTTATTTGGAGCAGGGAAAAGCCCCTGGGAGTGGAATCATACAAACATCCTTCTCCCAAAGGCATAAAACCTCCTCTTCTTCTCATCTTGTATACATCAAAAGGAACACTCCCAGTAAGATTTATTATCTCTTTGGAGGAAGTGAATTTCACTTTCATTTATCCTTAGTTATAATACTGATATGATATGGCGGTAAGCGTTGGGCGGTGGGTGGTTGGCGGTAGGCGTTGGGTGGCGGGCAGTTGGAGGTGGGCGTTGAGTAGTGGTGGGTGACGGCAGATGGTGGTGGCTGGTAGTGGCTGGTGGCGATAAGAGAAGATACAGAATAATTGAATCGTCAAGCGACTACTAGCTTAAATAATGTAACGACCAATGACTCTATTTTATATAATGAAGCGAGAAAGGTTTCTTTTCAAATTTTTTTTCGTTCGCAGCTTGAAGTGGTTGAGATTTGGAGCTGATTTGAACGTAGCAGGTAACTCGTTGAACAGTTTACTTCCGGTATAGCTAAACTTTCTCCTGCCAAACTCAGTATTAAGTCGACCTATAACTAAGTTTCCATTCTGCCTCGAATCCCGAACTCTTGAAACTCTTCTCGAGGACGTATTGTGATGTATTGAATTTTGTTGATAATTTTCCAAACTTGCATAAGGGATTGGTAATTATAAAGCGCTTTTATTGGAAGAATTTAGTCTTCGCAATTCATGTATAGGTCGATTGTTGGATTGTCTCCATGGTTTTCCGTATATTACCTTCAAACATCTATTCTGAATAACCTGTAGCTCCTTCAGTACAGATTTACTTGCTGAACCCCAGAAAACAACAAGATATTGTAGTCTGCTATGGAATAGTGCGTGGTGTGACCTGACTAACCACTGGCTCGGTAAGAAATTTGCTATTTTTTTAACACTCCGCAGATTGAGCTCAACTTGCTTTTGAGCCTGTTTACGTGGGCTATCCATTTTAACGACGGATCCAGCGTGAGTCCAAGAAACGAGTATTCTGTCACCTTCTCAATTTTATATCCATTAACTTCAATACCATCATGTGAGGGTAGACGTTTCCAGAGGAATGGAATATCATGTATTCAGTTTTATTGAGGTTCAGCGACGAAAGGTTCGAGCTAAAGAATGCATTCAGTAGGGCGACGTCGTGTTTTATCTGTCTCTGCAGATCATCTATCGCGTTACCTTCATAAAATACTGAAGTATTTTAGTTGCTACTCCGTGATTGACTAGAACTTGCGAAATTGTACAGAGAACACAATAAGTGGGGCTTGGGACTAGCTACCCATTTTAAATGTACACGTTTTGGGAGCTCAAATATCTAAAGTCAATAACGGCGCCGGCCACCGAGACCGAGTATACCCCTGCATCTCCACGATTGTCTTGGGATAGGATATCGTTTTAGTTGCAAAAGATAATTTATCTGGATTCACTTCGGTAAGTGATGCGATCTATGGGATGGGAATTAACACTCTCGCTGTCTGAAACTTTCACTTTCTGATTTATTCACTCACTTATTTATACGACGACCGGCCGATCGTTCTGCCTTCCGCTTAAAGCAAAACTAAACTTCGACGACCGGCCGATCCGCTTACTGGAGAAACACGACTGGACAAGAAACAAACTTTCACTTTCTGATTTATTTACTCACCCGTGCAAAGCAGAACAAAATTACGGCGACCGGCCGATCGTTTTGCCTTCTGGAACGTACATTGACTCCACCTCTCGTTTATTCAAACATCCATCAAATTTTACCAACAGCAGCACGAACAATCAATTTATTTTACCAACAATATCACACACGAACGACCGAGGTGCCAGCTTGAGAACCAACCATCAAAACATATATGAGGGTTTGTGCAACTTCACTACAAATGCTCAAACATGTTCGGCGAACCTTGACTCCGCTCCCTACTACTCAAACCAAAATCAAATCGTATTAATCCTTTTCAACCGAGCCGCCAACTGTTAAATGGTTGTTCGAACAACTTCAAACACGTTCAAACAAAGCAGCAACCGAAGCGTTTTCTTGGGGGCGGAGTCAATGTTCGTCAAACTGCTTGACTGGTGTGTACGTTGCATTCCGCTCAAAGCAAAACCAAATTTCGACGACCGGCCGATCCGCTTGCTAGAAAAACACGACCGGACAAGAAACAAACTTTTACTTTCTCTCATAAAATACTGAAGTATCATCCGCAAAAAGTCGAAGTTTTCCTCTCAAAGGTAGCTTAGAGATGTCATTTATGAAAAGAAGAAATAGGATCGGCCCCAGGTTTCTGTCTTATGCAACCCCCGTTCTAACTGAACCAGGAATGCTTTCACTATCCCGAACTCGAACAATCTGATACCGGTTCGTGAGATAGCTTTCAAGTATACTGCCGCTAACCGCAAGTCGAGCACATCTGTATATGGAGCCCCATATACAGATGTGCTCGACTTGCGGTTAACGGCAGTATAGATTTTGTAATAGATTCCTCTAAATCCTAAAACTTCCAATTTCGCAATCAGCAATCTGTGATCTATTGTGTCAAACGCTTTCTTAAGGTCGATAAATAGGGCAGCAGCAATTCTTTTGTGGTCTAGAGTGTTGTAAATATCATCTACCAGATCACTACAAGCTGTCAATGTACTCGATCCGCTCCGAAATCCATATTGATGTGCGAATATCAAGTTGTAACGTTGCATAAACTCGGTTATCCTAGCAGCCAAGAGCTGCTCCATAATTTTGTCCAGCGTGGATAAACAGGATACCGGACGATAGTTGCTAAGTTCGCTTCTACTTCCTGATTTAAATATGGGAACTACTCGTGCAAGTTTAAGGCAGTTGGGGTACACGCCAGTGCAAATCATATCGTTGAATACGTCCATAATTAGTAGTGCAAAGAACTGATGATGGAGTTTAACAAAATTGGCTGGTATATTGTCGGGACCGGGAGATTTTTTACGTTTAACTTGTGTATCAGAATCACAACTTCGTTGTACGTTGTTGGATATAGGTAGAGTGAACTTTCCCAAGCAACACAAATCAAGCGAATATTGTTGCAGCAACTTAATTGTGACTGATTCTGGTCACATATAAATTACTGTGATCTATGTGTAACATGTGTGCTGCTCGGGTTGTTGAGGTACGAGGGTACCAAATTTATTGGCGTTCATGTCGCTGTTGATCCCATAGTTGCCACACAATATACGTGCTCATGCAATTGGCAGTCACAGAAAAGCTTTCAATTATTAACTGAGGAAATGCTGCTATAAAACTAAGTTCAAAATAAGGACAAGTTCCAGTTGGAATGTAGAGCCATTGGAGAAAAAGAAAATGGACCTTCATTACTATTGTTACACCGAAAACCATCGTATCACTTACCTTACTAGAAGATACATAATTTATTGTAAATCATTTCGCATAATATCAGCGAGGGCAAAATTCCGTAACCAGACGTCCACTAAGTAGGGTAGAGAATCATTTGGGCAGCACCCCCTATTTTCGTCAGCAACGTTCATTACTCGAGCGCATTGCAACCGAATTATTTGTTTTTTAGTACATGGCAAGTTTCAGTCGATATCTAGTGATATAGGGTTACTGCTCCTGGACTTCATCTCATAGCTCCGATATTGGTCCCACGAAAAACAAAGCAATGAAAAGGTATTTGGTTTGTTTATTATTTTTGTGATTTTTTCAGCAGTGAGCATGCATGTTAGCAAAAAGAAGCGACGAAATTGGTTCCGTATTTCTTTGTTTCGCGATGAGATGAATATATGTTCAGTGAGATGGAAAATGGAACAGTTTCCCTACAAACAATCAAGCCATTTGGTTGGAACGCGGTCGAGTTATTAACGTTGCGGACGGGAATAGGGGGTGCTGCCCAAATGGTCCCGCTTCCTATTAGTCCTTTAACTAATCTTGAATCATGGCGGAATACATGTTTTATGCAAGTGAGTACGGTTGAAGTCAATTTCAAGTAAATGCGATTTGACGTGTGTAATCGTGGTGAATTCCGAAATGCTTGACAGAATGCATACTTATAGGAGGCCTTTCCCTACACTCTGAATCTATTTCTCTCAAAATTTAGCTAGCGTTCAGTTTCAAGGTACCATAAATCGTGAAGAAGTGAAACAATGATAGATCAGTCACGATCGCGAACTTATGCTGAACAATAAACCTAAATTTCAGCACTGTACGAAGATTATAGCGTTATGTTTGGGCTTTCGGAATAGGCATAGGAGCTCCTACATTGTAACTCTCAGTAAAACTATATTGCCGTCTCTTTTCCTTAAGGTTTACATGAGTAACCAACAATCTATCGGACTGCTTTGAATGTGATATATACTATTTTTGATACGTAGAATAGAATGTGTTCACATCATAAGTTCTTGATAGTCTAAGAAATCTCTGGATTAAGGCCATCAGGTCTATAGAAGCAACAAAAAATCGATCGGACGGTTTTAAACATGGTACATGCCCTTTATGACACATAGAACAGAATGCGTACCCAGCATAGGTTCTTGGTCATTCAAGAAATCCCTGGAATAGGCCTTTGGGTCTACACGCGGAAACAAAGATTACTTGGATTGTTTCAAATATGGCACATGCCCTTTGTGATGCATAGAATGGAATGGAATGGAATGGAATATGGTTACATGAGTAACCATAGATCAATTGGATTGATTCAAATATGGTACATGCCCTTTGTGATGCATGGAATAAAATGCGTTCCAAGCATAGGTTCTTGGTCGTCCAAGAAATTCCTGGAATAATCCTCCAGGTCTACATGCGTTACCATAGATCCAATGGATTGTTTCAAAACTGGCTCTTGTCATTTATGATACATAGAATATAACGCGCTCCCAGCATAGGTTTTTGGTCGACCAAGAAATTCCTGGAATGAGGCCTTAAGTCTACATGCGTAACCAAAGGTTATTCGGATTGTTTCAAATATGGTACATGCCCTGTGCCTATGGACCACCAAGGGCAATTCTCTTTTGTTTTGTAGTAGATCTTAAGGCCTTGCTCTAGGTATGTCTTGGATAACCGACAACCTATGCCGTAGATACTTAATATTCTATAATCAAAAATGGGCATATACCACATTTAAAATCGATCGATTTATCTTCGGTTACTCGTGCAGACCTGTGTGCCAATCTCAAGGGATTTCTTGGATGATCAAGAGCCTCTGCCGCTGACTTATTGTATTCTACACATCTAAAAGGGCATGTACCAGATTTAAAATAGTCTGATAAATCTTAAAGTGACGCGTGTAGATCTTAACGCCTAACTCCAGAGGTTTCTTGAATGACCCAGAATCTCTTACGATGGCTCATTCTATTCTAACCATCCTAAACGACATGTCCCATAATTTAAACAGTCTGACTGAACTTCAGTTACGCGTGTAGATCTGAGGACCTAACTCCAGGGATTTTTTGAATTACCAAAAACCTCTGCCGTTGACTAATTATATTCTTCACATCCAAATGGACGTGTACCACATTTAAAACAGTACGATTGATATTTAGTTACGCGTGTAGATCTGATACCCTAACTTCAGGGATTTCTTGGATGACCGAAAACCTCTATCGCTCAGCTATTCTATTCTACACATCCAAAAGGGCATGTTCCACACTTAAAATATTCCGATACATCTTTAGTAACGCGTGTAGATCTTAATTCTATTCTACACATTCAAAAGGGCATGTATCACATTTAAAACAGTACGATTGATCTTTAGTTACGCGTGTAGATCTGAGGACCTAACTCCAGGGATTACTTAGATGACCGAGAATCTCTCTTGCTGACACATCCAAAAAGGCATGTACCACATTTAAAACATTCTGAAACATCTTTAGGAACGCGTGTAGATCTTAAGGCCCAACTCCAGGGATTTCTTGAATGACTCACAATCTCTTACGTTAGCGGATGGCAGATTTTAATACAGTTATGCATAAGAACCTTACAGAAACTGTATAATAATTGGGCATATATAATTTTCGGAAGATTTTAATACAATCGTTGTATTGAAATTATACAGATTTCTCGCTTAACTTTTCAAAAGGACCTAAGTAACATTTTTTTTATGAATTAATTTGAATAGCGCAATCAACAGAACAACATGAAAGCTTTTGATTGCAGTACTCAAATTAATTCATGAAAAAAATGTTACTTAGGTCCTTTTGAAAAGTTAAGCGAGATTTGTATTATTTTAATACAATTTCTGTATAAAAACCTTACAGATTTGTATATGCCACGTTTTTATACAATAATTGTAAGATCCGTTTTTTGGGTGTTCTACTACTTGCTTCTCGCTTTTCACTGATCATATCTTTATTCGCACTTCTTACTGCTTGCCTATCGCTTCTCAATTCTTATTAATTTTTCTTGCTTCTCCAATCTCACTCCTCAGTTCTCATATCACCAAATCTTAGCTTACAATTCATGATTGATTATAAAACTATTAAGGGCTTTTTAGTGGAATTCTTAATTCGTATTTCTCACTTGTTGTTTTTTCCTTCTCACTTCTCATCACTCATAACTTCTCATTCATCACTTTCCACTTTTATTTTCTCATTTTTCATTTCTTACTTTCTTACCTTTTAATTGATAATTATTTAAATATAAATTATTATTGGCACACACCCTTCTCAAACTATGACATCCAAAGTCAAGCACATCAGATGGGCGCGTTTTATCCTGCATGCAGAGATTTTAATAAAATGAGTGTTTTCTATGAAAATTGTAGCAAAGTTAACTTTGCAGTAACTTGGCACAATCTTTACTGATTTGTTTTTCCAGACATGTGCAAAGATTATTGAAAAAATGTTTTTATCTAGTGGAAAACCCTTAAGGGAACGGAAGCTTCAATTTTATCAAAAAGTGGAAATAACATTTTTTTTTTTAAATTTATTATAGTTGTCTTGACTATTATTTTTAATTTGTTGATCTAAAAACATGTTTTGGCGTTAGCTGCCATCGGTTTTGTAACTTAATTTAGCCTATAAACCCAGTAAATGCAATGGCTCGTATTAGCTGACTGGCGCATTTTAAACATAGTTCCCCTACTTGACCCGAACCCGCCATAATTTCATTGTTTAAGCGCGCACTAACATTTTGCCCGGAAAATTGAAACTAGATATTTTCTGGTAATTTTCAAATCGAAAAAAATGTAAGCCCAACCAATGAACTAGCCTCACAATTCATTCATTTATTTAGTTAACATCTAAACAGATAACACTGAATCAACAATTTGACGCCACAATGCACGGTTCGAGGCCGCATCTCTCCATCCTCGGATACGCCCCACGCTCGCCAAGTCGTTCTGCACCTGGTCTGCCCATCTCGCTCGCTGCGCTCCACGCCGTCTCGTACCTGCCGGATCGGAAGCGAACATCATCTTTGCAGGGTTGCTGTCCGGCATTCTTGCAACATGTCCTGCCCATCGTACCCTTTCGGCTTTAGCTACCTTCTGGATACTGGGTTCGCCGTAGAGTTGGGCGAGCTCATGGTTCATTCTTCGCCGCCACACACCGTCTTCTTGCACACCGCCAAAGATGGTCCTAAGCACCCGTCTCTCGAATACTCCGAGTGCTTGCAAGTCCTCCTCGAGCATTGTCCATGTTTCATGTCCGTAGAGGACAACCGGTCTTATTAACGTCTTGTACATGACACATTTGGTGCGGTGGCGAATCTTTTTCGACCGCAGTTTCTTCTGGAGCCCGTAGTAGGCCCGACTTCCACAGATGATGCGCCTTCGTATTTCACGACTAACGTTGTTGTCAGCCGTTAGCAAGGATCCGAGGTAGACGAATTCCTCGACCACCTCGAAGGTATCCCCGTCTATCGTAACACTGCTTCCCAGGCGGGTCCTGTCGCGCTCGGTTCCGCCCACAAGCATGTACTTTCTCTTTGACGCATTCACCACAAGTCCAACTTTTGTTGCTTCACGTTTCAGGCGGGTGTACAGTTCTGCCACCTTTGCAAATGTTCGGCCGACAATGTCCATGTCATCCGCGAAACAAATAAATTGACTGGATCTGTTGAAAATCGTACCCCGGCTGCTACACCTGGCTCTCCGCATGACACCTTCTAGCGCAATGTTGAACAACAGGCACGAAAGTCCATCACCTTGTCTTAGTCCCCGGCGCGATTCGAACGAACTGGAGTGTTCGCCCGAAATCTTCACATAGTTTTGCACACCATCCACCGTTGCTTTGATCAGTCTGGTAAGCTTCCCAGGGAAGCTGTTCTCGTCCATAATTTTCCATAGCTCTACGCGGTCTATACTGTCGTATGCCGCCTTGAAATCAACGAACAGATGGTGCGTTGGGACCTGGTATTCACGGCATTTTTGAAAGATTTGCCGTACAGTAAAGATCTGGTCCGTTGTCGAGCGGCCGTCAACGAAGCCGGCTTGATAACTTCCCACAAACTTGTTCACTAATGGTGACAGACGACGGAAGATGATCTGGGATATCACTTTGTAGGCGGCATTAAGGATGGTGATCGCTCGAAAGTTCTCACACTCCAGTTTGTCGCCTTTCTTGTAGATGGGGCATATAACCCCTTCCTTCCACTCCTCCGGTAGCTGTTCGGTTTCCCAGATTCTGACTATCAGTTTGTGCAGGCAAGTGGCCAGCTTTTCCGGGCCCATCTTGATGAGCTCAGCTCCGATACCATCGCGGCACGAAGCCTTTGCGGGATGCGTTGAGCTTCTGATAGAACTTGCGTGTATCTTGAGAACGGCACAGCTGTTCCATCTCCTCGCACTCCGCTTCTTCCAGGCGGCGTTTCTTCTCCTGAAAAAGGCGGGTCTGCTGTCTCCGCTTCCGTCTATAACGTTCCACGTTCTGCCGGGTACCTTGCTGCAGCGCGACCGCCCGCGCAGCGTCCTTCTCCTCCAGAATCTGTCTGCACTCTTCGTCGAACCAATCGTTCCGTCGACTTCGACCCATATACCCGACGTTGTTCTCCGCTGCGTCGTTAATGGCTGCTTTGACTGTATTCCAGCAGTCCTCAAGAGGGGCCCCATCGAGCTCACCCTCTTCCGGCAACGCTGCCTCGAGATGCTGCGCGTATGCAGTGGCGACATCAGGTTGCTTCAGTCGCTCTAGGTCGTACCGCGGCGGTCGTCGGTACCGAACATTGTTGATGACGGATAGTTTTGGGCGCAGTTTAACCATCACCAGATAGTGGTCAGAGTCGATGTTAGCGCCACGATATGTCCTGACGTCGATAATGTCGGAGAAGTGCCGTCCATCAATCAGAACGTGGTCGATTTATGATTCTGTCTGCAGTGATGATCTCCAGGTGTACCGATACGGGAGGCTGTGTTGGAAGTAGGTGCTGCGAATGGCCATATTCTTGGAGGCGGCGAAATCAATTAGTCGTAGGCCGTTTTCGTTCGTCAGCCGGTGAGCGCTGAACTTTCCAATAGTCGGTCTAAACTCCTCCTCTTGGCCAACCTGAGCGTTCAAATCTCCTATGATGATTTTGACGTCGTGGCTCGGGCAGCTGTCGTACTCACGTTCCAGCTGTGCGTAGAATGCGTCCTTATCATCATCAGTGCCTCCGGAGTGTGAGCTATGGACGTTGATTATGCTGAAGTTGAAGAACCGGCCTTTGATCCTCAACCTGCACATTCTTTCATTGATCGGCCACCACCCGATCACGCGCCTTTGCATATCGCCCATCACTATGAAAGCTGTTCCCAGCTCGTGTGTGTTGCCGCAGCTCTGGTAGGTGGTATGATTACCTCTAAACGTTCGCACCATTGATCCCTTCCAACAATTCCTCACAATTAACAAAACTGAATAAAATTATATTCAGTATTTTATTTCTGAAACCCGTAAGAGAACGCGTATGCCCGGTATAAGGCGAAAGGAGAGGTAACGCCTCTTTTAAATGGATGCAGCTGCCCGGTATAAGGCGAAAAGAGTTGATGATGTCTTTTTTAAAAGAACGCATCTGCCCAGTATAAGGCGAAGGAAGAGAGAACGCTTTTAAATGGATACAAGGCGAAAGGAGTTAATAATGTCTTTTTTGAATGGATGCGTCTGCCTGGTATGAGGCGAAAGGAGTTGATAAAACCTTTTTTAAAATAAAGAATGAATCTGCCCGGTGTAAGGCGAATGGGGGATTTAATAAATTGCATTTTATTCGGCAACTCGGCCGTACGAACACCATTTTTGCCTTTCTCGTACAACTAAGTTGTACCGAAAGGCTATCATTTCACTCCAAAATCGAACTTTTGATAGAAGTCCCGGAGACCCATAGTGTTATATACCATTCGACTCAGCTCGATGAGCTGAACAAATGTCTGTCTGTCCGTGTGTGCGTGTGTGTGTGTGTGTATGTGTGTGCGTGTGTGTGCACAAAATGCCATAAAAAACATTAGCCAAATTTTCACATAGAAACTCTTAACCGATTTTCTTGCAACAAGTTGCATCCGACAGGGACTAAAACGCTGTTGATCACTATTGAATTTCATAATAATTGCAAATTGCAAAAAATAGATAATATTAAAATAGTGATGAGACATAGTCACATAGAACAATAATGTGTTATGAAAAATGCCTTGCATCTATGAATATTTTATCCGTGGCTTCCCATTAAGAATTTCATCGTACTATAAAGATGCTCGTGTTGCACGCATTTAGGCGTAAGTATGCTCTTCGTTCAGTTTCATAGTACTATGAAATTGTCCGAAAGTCAAAATTCGAACATAGGAAATTCGAGAAACTTTTGGCAGCGCCATCTGTCGTCTACTAGTGTAAATTTTCTATCATAACATTAGACGGTGTAACTGTTTTGCCTTTCTTGTACATCATCGAGGTGTAAGCGTAAAGGCTACATTTATTACCTTTTGCGCGAGAAAGGCGCCATCACCGCTAGGTGGATTAATCTGGGTTTTTTGTTGAATATCTTGGCTGTACATATGCACAGCGCATGTTTCGAAATGGACAAATTGATATGAATAGACGAATACAAACAAAAATGATAACTTGGTATAGAAACCTTGCAGGTAATAATTGTGGAAGTGCTGAATTAACACCATAAGCTATTATTAATGATATTCCGCGAAAAGTCATTCGGTAAAAAGGTACAAACCGCCAAATGTGGTACCGCGAAATGTTCAACCTTGAAAATGAACTCCGCGAAATAGTTTTCGGTGAAATGTTACACAATCACTAGGCCAAACAAACCATTAGGCCGAAACCCATCTAGCCGAAAGTCATTCGGCCGTAAGGATCGTTTGGCCGAAATGGTCGTTTGGCTAAGAGGGTCATTTGGTCGAAAGGGTCGTTGTCACAGTGAGAAGTAAGAAATGAAGAGTGAGAAGTGAGACGTATCACTTCTCACTTCTCGCTGTCAAAAGTGAGAAGTGAGAAATGAGGCCGTGAGAATTGAGAAGTGCCTCATTTTTTACAGTTAGAAGTGAGATATGAAGAATGAGAATAGAAACGTCTCTCGTCTTCTTAATTTCTCACTTTTCAAATTACCTAAACGGCTAAATGTCCTATTTGGCCAAATGACCCTTTCGGTCATACGACCCTTTCGGCCAAATAACCATTTCGGCCAAACGACCCTTTCGGCCAAATTACCCATTCGGCCAAATGGCTTTCGCCCTAATAGTCTGTTCGGCCAAATGGTATATTCAGCCAAACAACTTTCGGCCTAGTGGCATTCGGCCGCATGGGTTACGGCCAAAGGACCCTTCCCCTAACGGACGATAGACATGATGTACGTTGGGCATAATGGACGTCTAGCATAATTCTGCCTTCTTTATGCCATGGGCTGTTCTTTGAGACATTTCCATTGTGCCTAATTTACATAACATGTCTAATTTGAACTTTGTTTGTATGCTTCAGTTTATCAACTAAACGTTGTACTGTTTCCAACTATTATATGATAGTCAGACGAGACTGATGCAAGCGCAAACGATTTTATATTTTGTTGATTTTGCTCTATACTGTTCAGCATTTGAATGGGAAATAGTTTTTGCAATATGTATATTTTTTATTGAAGTGACTTGGCTTGGCATACGCGAAATGTGATAGCTGAGCATGCAAACCAGCACTTTTCTTCATAGCAGCTGGCCCTCAAGATTAGGATCTATAAATTTCAGATCTGAAGAAGAATGCGACAAATGTCGAATTACTAGGGCACGGACTAATAAGTGTTGAGTTAAAAGAATGTCGAATAAGCGGGCTTCCACCGTAGTCAGTTATCATGCTTTCAAGTTGTTTGGTTTATAAATATTCATAGCGTTATTAAGAAAAGATTTCATAAACCGGCAGTTTGTTACTTGATAAGGAAAATCTGGATGTCAAAATACTGACATCATATCAAGATTCTATTCATCAAGTGATAAAGCTTGAACAGATTGAACCAAATTACTTTAGTCTTGACAGTAAGTTGAAAGTTGACTGTTATTGCCTGCTGTAATCAACTTGTTGCTATGAATCAGAAATTATATTAAATTAAAAAATTTAATTTTTTATTTCCCAAATTGATTGATTTGTTTTTTTACCAAAATATTCTATGTTCGTAATTGGGAAGGCTTTTTTTTATTACCGTACATGACTAAATCATAATTAATTTCCACAGGTGAGCACAACATCTAAAGCTCAAAGTAGAGAGGGCATTAAAGAACAGAATGGACATGCAGATATCGCAAGCGAGCGATCAGTATGGATCGAATGGAAATTGAAATATTAGCATAAGGCCCAAGGGCCAACTAACTCTAAACTTTCGAAAGTATCCAGAAATACTAATAAATACTAACGAAAAATTACTATCGACGGTAAATTGATCAAAGAGCCCTGGTTGGGAAAGCATGAAACACAACGCCACCCAGTCGATACAGTCCACCCAGTTTTAGGCAATACATGATTTCAGTCTCCTTTAAGTTCTTAAAAAATCACTGAACAACTATTTCTATTACTATTACTTTTTAAGCAATCTTTAGGACCCACGTTTTGGTTTGATGGCATTATAATTATAAAATGCGGTTTGAAAGTTTTCTAGAATCTGTAGAAGATAGAAATCAGGTGTTTCCAATACGAGGGAGCACTGTGTTTTATCAACCAAGTGACAAACGCCATAACAACAGAACTAGCAACCGTTTCTTTGTTTGATGAAAATCATGGATACTAGAAATATCACGAAAAACTATTGCGAGACAATGAGTAATATTATCGCAAAGTTTAGAGTTACTTGCCCCTTGATAAGGCCAATTGCATTGCTAAAAACACTGTTATTATGCCAAAACGTCCAAAACGACAGACAGACTTCATCCCTCTCTACTTTAAGCTGTTGTACTCACATATAAATGCCAATAAATAAAATGTGATTTTCTGCGTAACCGATTCAATCCGGATGGGTCATATATGACCCAAGACGAAAATCAGTTGTGGAAAATCAGTTTTAAGAGATAGAGCCTTGCTTTCTTCAGCAAAAATGTTCAAAATTAACTGTTCCATCCAGGAAAAATATTGCCCAGGTCAGGTTATGGTCACTAGGATGATCTAGAGCATCCAAACTATCCTTGAGTTCTAATTTTGAAGTTCTAAGGAATCAACACCATTTTTTACCACATTCTGATTAAATAATTGAAATTGAAATGCTTTAAGATAATATCCCGCACCTGTACAGCAGTATAACAGATCCTTTTCAATACCTAAGATACTCCAAACAGTTCTTGAACTCAGATCTTAATATTCAAATAGGTCAACAAAAAGATCTACGATGTCCCCACTATTTTTATGAGTTGGGACAGCTCCACGGTTCTTCATTACACCATTACAGACACACCACAGAATTCGTTCGGCATCTACGGCACTCCAAACTATCCTTGAGTACAGATCCTAATATTCAAATCGATCAACATGCAGATCTTTGATGTCCCCACTAGTTTTATGAGTTGGAATAGCTCCAGGATACCTCGTAATATAATTATAGACACACCACATAATTCGTTCGACATCTACGACACTCCAAACTCTCCTTAACTCTCCAAATTACAGGCACACCAGAGTTCGTTCGACATCTATGGCACTCCAAACTATCCTTGAGTACAAGAAGGCGAGGTGCGCAGCGGGCAAGGTGGATCGATCAGGTGGAAGATGACTTGCGGACCCTCCGTAGACTGCGTGGTTGGCGACGTGTAGCCATGGACCGAGCCGAATGGAGAAGACTCTTATATACCGCACAGGCCACTTCGGCCTTAGTCTGAATAAATAATAAATAATAATACGACACTCCAAACTATCCTTGAGTACAGATCCTAATATTCAAATCGATAAACATGCAGATCTTCGATGTCCCCACTAGTTTTATGAGTTGGAATAGCTCCAGGATACCTCGTAACACCATAACAGATACTCCACAGAATTAGTTCGACACCTACGACACTCGAAACTATCCTTGAGTACAGATCCTAATGTTCAAATCGATCAATATGCAGATCTTCGATGTCCCCACTAGTTTTATGAGTTGGAATAGCTCCAGGATACCTCGTAACACCATAAAAGGCACTCCACAGAATTAGTTCGACACCTACGACACTCCAAACTTTCCTTGAGTACAGATCCTAATATTCATATCGGTCAACATGCAGATCTTCGATGTCCCCACTAGTTTTGTGAGTTGGAATAGCTCCAGGATACCTCGTAACATCATTACAGACACACCACAGAATTCTTTCGATATCTACGACACTCCAAACTCTCCTTGAGATCAGATCCTAATATTCAAATCGATCAACATAGAGATCCTCGATGTCCCCACTAGTTTTATGAGGTGGAATAGCTCCGCGATACCTCGTAACACCATTACAGGCACACCAGAGTTCGTTCGACATCTATGGCACTCCAAACTATCCTTGAGTACAGGTCTTAATATTCAAATCGATCAACATGAAGATCTTTGACGTCCCCACTATTTCTATAAGTTGAAAAAGCTCCACGGGACTTCGTTACACCATTATAGTCACATTATAGAATTCGTTAAACATGTACGACAATCCAAACTGTCTTTGAGTACAGATCTTAATATTCAAAAGATCAACATGAAGATCTCCGATGTCTAAACTACTTTTTACGAGATGGAATAGCTCCACGTAACTTCGGTACACAGTAAGATATACACCACAGAGTTCGTTGAACATGTACGACACTCCAAACTCCAAACAAGCTCAGATCCCTATTTACAAATCGATCAACTAGAAGATCTTTGATGTCCCCACTATTTTTATGAGTTGGAATAGCTCTATGAGACTTCATTCAAACATTATAAATACATAACAGAATTCGTTGAACATCTATTATACTCCAAACTATCCATGAGTACAGATCACAATATTCAAAACGACCCACATAGAGATCTTCGATGTCTCAACTATTTTTATGAGTTGTAATATCTCCACGGGATTTGGTTACACTATTAGAGACACGCCACAGAATTCGCTCTACATCTACGACACTCCAAACTGTCTTTGAGCTCAGATCCCAATATTCAAATCGATCAACACGAAGATCTTTGAGGTCTCCACTATTTCTATGAGTGGAAATAGCTCCACGGGACTTCGATACACCATTATAGATACATTACAGAACTCGTTGAACATCGACGACACTCCAAACTGTTTATTAGTACAGATCTCAATACTCAAATCGATCAACATGAAGATCTACGTCATCCCATCTATTTTTATGAGTTGGAATAGCTCTACTGGACTTCGTAACACCATTATAGACACATTGTAGAATTCGTTGAACATGTACGACAATACAAATTGTCCATGAGTTCAATTCTTTATATTGAAATCGATCAACAAGAAGATGTACGATGGTCTAGCATGAATTTACCGCCAAAAAATTGTATGGTGAAGGACATCTAGGGAAGATCGATATAGTACGTACAATTGCTATTTTCAACACCCCTCTCCCCTTCGCCACTTCTTGTAATGAACCTCTAGTTTTTTTATTATTCGTCACGCAATTTGTGAATAACCACCTTGCACAAATTTCATAAATATTGAGAGCATTTCTCGAAAAAAAAATACAATGACCTATTACCTGTTAGTCTACTAAATATTTTTTCGATGAAGAAGATTATTATTGAGAAACTTAACTATTGATTCCTTTTGGTACACTGCTTTCAAAAAGTTTACTGCTAGTGTGCTGCATGTTTGCAGCAGTGCACCAGAGCTTAACATGTCGATTCGAAAGTTTTACTGAAACGCCTTCTGTTGACGATCTCGCAGAATCACATCAAATGGTTGCAGAGGAACTGAGAGAGAGATTTTTTTAGCAACATGATTTAGCTATTACATTTAATTCATTTTGGGATAAGTATGGAGAAATTTTGTGATATTATTCATACGTAAATTATTAACTCTTACATATAAATGTTAGTCTTAGTAACATCCACTTCCGTGCAATACTGAAATCAATTATATTGTCGATTGAATGTATTATGAGCTTTATTCAGTTCTTGGTACGCAATCCTCATTTATTGGTTAGACTGTCATCTCATAATACCCTTGGTGGTTTTAATACGTATAGAAACACTTGGGTAAACATATCGTATAAAATATATAATATGTATAATAAGTATGAAACAAGTAAGTATGAGAGTACCAACGCCTTCAGGGTGCAACTTACTCTAATTCTGATCGATTATAGAGTAGCAATAATTCACATGTATAGCCCAGCCGGTCATCAAGAGACGCCGTGGTACCAAGCTTTATTCTATAACACTTCTTCTTCTTCTTCTTATTGGCATTACATCCCCACACTGGGACAGAGCCGCCTCGCAGCTTAGTGTTCATTAAGCACTTCCACAGTTATTAACTGCGAGGTTTCTAAGCCAGGTTATCATTTTTGCATTTGTATATCATTAGGCTAGCACGATGATACTTTTATGCCCAGGGAAGTCGAGACAATTTCCAATCCGAAAATTGTCTAGACCGGCACCGGGAATCGAACCCAGCCACCCTCAGCATGGTTTTGCTTTGTAGCCGCGCGTCTTACCGCACGGCTAAGGAGGGCCCCTCTATAACACTATAGATGATAAAAGGAACGAAAAAATTGTGGATGCAATGTTTGTGATCACAATAACACGTTTTTTTTTCGTACTTACGTATTGTGTACGTAATGATGTCCATTTGAGCAATTCCAACTAACAAGATTTTTATATAATGGTGTAATGATGTTCCATGACGGTTCTCCAACTAACAAACAAGCTTCAGAATCCATGAATCACTATGTTGGTCTTTTAGACCTCCAATATCTGAACTCATGTATGGCGCCGTAAATATTCCGGGAATGTTATGATTTGTATATACTGGTATATTGATGTCCCATGGGGTTTCTACAACTGACACACACGCTCAGGATCCTATGATTCACTCTGTTGGCCTCGTAGACCTCCAATATCTGAACTCAAATATCGTTTGGAGTACCGTAGATATTCTTGGAATGTTTCAATTTTCATATACTGGTGTAATGATGTCTCATGTGGTTTTTACAACTAACACATAAGCTGCGTTGCCTTTGAATCACTCTGTTGGTCTTGTAGACCCCCAAGATCTGAATTCAAGAATGATTTGGAGTACCGTAGATACTCTGGGAATATTGTATTTTGTATATACTGGTGTAATGATGTTCCATGAGGCTTCTCCAGCTAACACACAAGCTCGGAAATCAATGAATCACTCTGTTGGTCTTGAAGACCTCCAGTATCTGAACTTAAGAATGACTTGGATTACCACAGGAACTCTGGGAATGCTGTGATTTGCATATTCTGGTGTAATGATGTCCCAAGGGGTTGCTCCGACTAACGTACAAGCACAGGACCCTATGAATCACTCTGTTGGTGTTGTAGAACTTCAAGATCTGAACTCAAGAAAGGTTTGGAGTACCGTAGATATTCTGGGAATGTGGATGTTTTTATATATAGACATAATCACGTCCCATGGGGTTTTAGAACTAACACACAAGCTCAGGAACCTACCAATCACTCTGTTGGTCTTGTAGGCCTCAAGATCTGAACTCAAGAATTGTTTGGAGTACCGTAGATATTCTGGGAGTCTTGTATTTTGTATATACTACTGTAATAATGTTCCATGGGGCTCCTCCAACTGTTACACAAGATCGGGAGCCTATGAACTGTTCTGTTGATCTTGTAGACCTCCAAGATCTGAACTCAAGAATAGTTTGTAGTACCGTTTATGTTTTGGTAACACTGCGATTTGATAAAAAATAGTTTAATTATGTCTCAAGTAGCAATGCCAACTTCAAATAAGGATTGAGGCCCCGTAAAACGCTTTGTTGTTTATGTAGATCATCAAGATTTGAACTCAAGGAAGGTTTGGAAGCCCTAGAAGATCTCAAAAAAAATATTTTACCCTATATTTCTACTTTTTCATGGTTTGCATACGTTTTTGAAGCAGAATATCCAAAATTTATGTTGAAATACGACGAAAAAAATCCGGATTGAATCGGTTAATAAAAGTTTTTTGTTTTGTTGGGAATTAAAATTCATCAGTAAAAGTTAAGAAACGAATAATGCACCAGTTAAGCATAGGTTCGTAGGTTCAAACCCCTCCTAATGGATAGTAGTACCTTCTATGTATTTTTCAAATTATATTTTCCACAGTCTGTAATTATTTCAGATTTACCTGACTTCTTCTTCTTCTTCTTCAATTCTTCTTCTTCTCCTTTCAAATTTTCCTAGGTTCATTTTATTAAAAATAAATTTGCTTCGTATTACAAAACAAAAATAACCAAAAAGTTCTAAATATATTTACCAGGTGAACCGGCCCAGGGCCGAAAACCTCACTTATAAAGATAATAATAATTAATTCTAAGTATATTCTAAATTTAAGTAAACATATGGAAGCGATTAGCAGACTCTACAAATTAAAAGTTCTTAAATAAAAGTTAACTTTTGCGAGCAAATTTCCAAAAAATATTTCTTTTCAATTTATAA
>NW_026942626.1:0-44674 GCF_024139115.2 Armigeres subalbatus
TATTGGCACTCAATAAACGATCGGTAATTCATTCAAGTACCGTTTTGACTCGAAGTCCGGACACCTAAGCACTGCTGAATTTTCAGTTCAGTATTTCAAACGGAATTAAGTACTTGACACTGAGTAATAGCACACCCTGTCAAGATTAACTTATCAAATTTGCTGTAGTGTACTGAAAATGACATTTTGTTTGCACGAAATAGCTAATATAATCGAAAACATTGAACATCGCTTGCTTCGAAATCCGGACACAGTTTAAGGGATGCTTCAAATACCGGACAATTTTGCTTCGAATTTCCGGACACTTCGAGTTTCGCCTATATTGATTCTCAAATAGCCAATTTAATCCGTTCAAAGACAATTAGGATATAGCATTCATATTTCTCGATTAATATAAATCCGTAAGATAAATTTTCTATACACATTTGTATGGAAATCTGGCATCCCCCGGTTGTGTGTACCATCCGAAGTTTCTGCTCCGAAATTGAGACTACCAAAAACAGCATTTGAAACCAAGCGGGATCATTTAACTGCTATATACAACATTGGGAATCCAATAATTTCATACAACCTCACGCTCACCCCCCCTTCCCTCTTTCATTTTTGAAGGTAGAACGCTTTTTACCCTTCTTACACCCTAAGAAGGGTATAAAGATCGCTTGAAAAACCGACTTTTTATCCGAGGCTCGGAGACCCAAGTCGTATATACCAATCAACTCAGCTCGACGAACTGAGCACATGTATGTATGTGTGTGTGTGTGCGTGTGTGCGTGTGTGCGTATGTGTGTGCGTTACAAAATCTCACATCAAGATCTCAGCCGTCCGTGGACCGATTTGCACGATTTTAACACTAAACGAAAGCTATGACTTTGTCATTGTACGAGTTCAATTTTTTGCAATCGGACATTTGGTTCCAGAGATATGTGAGAAATACGAACATGAAGTGCATTTTCAGAAAACTAACAAAATACTGTCACATGAATATCTCAGCCATCTGTAAACCAATTTGCATGATTTTATCTTTAAACGAAAGCTATGACTTTGCCATTGAACCCATTGCATTTTGTTTTGCAATTAGACATTGGGTTCCGGAGATATCTCTGAAATACGAACATAAAGCATTAGACGTATCAACTTCACACATTGGTAAAATATGTCCCATCAAGATCTCAGTCGTCCTTGGACCGATTTGTGCGATTTTATCTTTAAACGAAAGCTATGTTTTTGTCATTGGACCCATTCATTTTTTTCTGCAATTGGAAATTCGGTTTCAGAGATATCTGTAAAATACGAATATGAGACATATTTTCAGACTACTAATGAAGAATTGTCACACCAATATCTCAGCCGTCTATGACCCGATTTGAACTCTTTTGGGCTTAAACAGAAGCTGTAATATTGCCATTTAAGGCGGCAAATCAAATCTGCAGTCTTTTGTATTTTTAAAAATTGTTAAATTTCCAGAAATATCCCTTTTACCCTTCTTACATCCTAAGAAGGGTATAAAGATCGCTTGAAAAACCGACTTTTTATCTGAGGCTTGGAGACCCAAGTCGTATATACCAATCAACTCAGCTCGACGAACTGAGCACATGTATGTATGTGTGTGTGTGTGTGTGTGTGCGTGTGTGCGTATGTGTGTGCGTTACAAAAATCTCACATCAAGATCTCAGCCGTCCGTGGACCGATTTGCACGATTTTAACACTAAACAAAAGCTATGACTTTGTCATTGTACGAGTTCAATTTTTTTTGCAATCGGACATTTGGTTCCAGAGATATGTGAGAAATACGAACATGAAGTGCATTTTCAGAAAACTAACAAAATACTGTCACATGAATATCTCAGCCATCTGTAAACCAATTTGCATGATTTTATCTTTAAACGAAAGCTATGACTTTGCCATTGAACCTATTGTATTTTGTTTTTGCAATTAGACATTGGGTTCCGGAGATATCTCTGAAATACGAACATAATACTTCACACATTGGTAAAATATGTCCCATCAAGATCTCAGTCGTCCTTGGACCGATTTGTGCGATTTTATCTTTAAACGAAAGCTATGTTTTTGTCATTGGACCCATTCATTTTTTTCTGCAATTGGAAATTCGGTTTCAGAGATATCTGTGAAATACGAATATGAGACATATTTTCAGACTACTAATGAAGAATTGTCACACCAATATCTCAGCCGTCTATGACCCGATTTGAACTCTTTTGGGCTTAAACAGAAGCTGTAATATTGCCATTTAAGGCGGCAAATCAAATCTGCAGTCTTTTGTATTTTTAAAATTGTTAAATTTCCAGAAATATCCTTTTACCCTTCTTACATCCTAAGAAGGGTATAAAGATCGCTTGAAAAACCGACTTTTTATCCGAGGCTCGGAGACCCAAGTCGTATATACCAATCAACTCAGCTCGACGAACTGAGCACATGTATGTATGTGTGTGTGTGTGCGTGTGTGCGTGTGTGCGTATGTGTGTGCGTTACAAAATCTCACATCAAGATCTCAGCCGTCCGTGGACCGATTTGCACGATTTTAACACTAAACGAAAGCTATGACTTTGTCATTGTACGAGTTCAATTTTTTGCAATCGGACATTTGGTTCCAGAGATATGTGAGAAATACGAACATGAAGTGCATTTTCAGAAAACTAACATAATAATGTCACATGAATATCTCAGCCGTCTGTAAACCAATTTGCATGATTTTATCTTTAAACGAAAGCTATGACTTTGCCATTGAACCCATTGTATCTTGTTTTTGCAATTAGACATTGGGTTCCGGAGATATCTCTGAAATACGAACATAAAGCATTAGACGTATCAACTTCACACATTGGTAAAATATGTCCCAACAAGATCTCAATCGTCCTTGGACCGATTTGTGCGATTTTATCTTTAAACGAAAGCTATGTTTTGTTGGACTCATTATTTTTTTCTGCAATCGGAAATTCGGTTTCAGAGATATCTGTGAAATACGAATATGAGACATATTTTCAGACTACTAATGAAAATTGTCACACCAATATCTCAGCCGTCTATGACCCGATTTTAACTCTTTTGGGCTTAAACAGAGGCGGTAGCATTGCCATTTGGGGCGGCAAAGCGAATCTGCAGCCTTTTTGTATTTTTAAAAATTGTTAAATTTTCAGAAATATCCCTTTTTACCCTTCTTACACCCTAAGAAGGGTATAAAGATCGCTTGAAAAACCGACTTTTTATCCGAGGCTCGGAGACCCAAGTCGTATATACCAATCAACTCAGCTCGACGAACTGAGCACATGTATGTATGTGTGTGTGCGTGTGTGCGTGTGTGCGTGTGTGCGTATGTGTGTGCGTTACAAAAATCTCACATCAAGATCTCAGCCGTCCGTGGACCGATTTGCACGATTTTAACACTAAACGAAAGCTATGACTTTGTCATTGTACGAGTTCAATTTTTTTTGCAATCGGACATTTGGTTCCAGAGATATGTGAGAAATACGAACATGAAGTGCATTTTCAGAAAACTAACATAATAATGTCACATGAATATCTCAGCCATCTGTAAACCAATTTGCATGATTTTATCTTTAAACGAAAGCTATGACTTTGCCATTGAACCCATTGTATTTTGTTTTTGCAATTAGACATTGGGTTCCGGAGATATCTCTGAAATACGAACATAAAGCATTAGACGTATCAACTTCACACATTGGTAAAATATGTCCCATCAAGATCTCAGTCGTCCTTGGACCGATTTGTGCGATTTTATCTTTAAACGAAAGCTATGTTTTTGTCATTGGACCCATTCATTTTTTTCTGCAATTGGAAATTCGGTTTCAGAGATATCTGTAAAATACGAATATGAGACATATTTTCAGACTACTAATGAAGAATTGTCACACCAATATCTCAGCCGTCTATGACCCGATTTGAACTCTTTTGGGCTTAAACAGAAGCTGTAATATTGCCATTTAAGGCGGCAAATCAAATCTGCAGTCTTTTTGTATTTTTTAAAAATTGTTAAATTTCCAGAAATATCCCTTTTTACCCTTCTTACATCCTAAGAAGGGTATAAAGATCGCTTGAAAAACCGACTTTTTATCTGAGGCTTGGAGACCCAAGTCGTATATACCAATCAACTCAGCTCGACGAACTGAGCACATGTATGTATGTGTGTGTGTGTGTGCGTGTGTGCGTGTGTGCGTATGTGTGTGCGTTACAAAATCTCACATCAAGATCTCAGCCGTCCGTGGACCGATTTGCACGATTTTAACACTAAACAAAAGCTATGACTTTGTCATTGTACGAGTTCAATTTTTGCAACCGGACATTTGGTTCCAGAGATATGTGAGAAATACGAACATGAAGTGCATTTTCAGAAAACTAACAAAATACTGTCACATGAATATCTCAGCCATCTGTAAACCAATTTGCATGATTTTATCTTTAAACGAAAGCTATGACTTTGCCATTGAACCTATTGTATTTTGTTTTTGCAATTAGACATTGGGTTCCGGAGATATCTCTGAAATACGAACATAAAGCATTAGACGTATCAACTTCACACATTGGTAAAATATGTCCCATCAAGATCTCAGTCGTCCTTGGACCGATTTGTGCGATTTTATCTTTAAACGAAAGCTATGTTTTTGTCATTGGACCCATTCATTTTTTTCTGCAATTGGAAATTCGGTTTCAGAGATATCTGTGAAATACGAATATGAGACATATTTTCAGACTACTAATGAAGAATTGTCACACCAATATCTCAGCCGTCTATGACCCGATTTGAACTCTTTTGGGCTTAAACAGAAGCTGTAATATTGCCATTTAAGGCGGCAAATCAAATCTGCAGTCTTTTGTATTTTTAAAAATTGTTAAATTTCCAGAAATATCCCTTTTACCCTTCTTACACCCTAAGAAGGGTATAAAGATCGCTTGAAAAACCGACTTTTTATCCGAGGCTCGGAGACCCAAGTCGTATATACCAATCAACTCAGCTCGACGAACTGAGCACATGTATGTATGTGTGTGTGTGTGTGCGTGTGTGCGTGTGTGCGTATGTGTGTACGTTACAAAAATCTCACATCAAGGTCTCAGCCGTTCGTGGACCGATTTGCACGATTTTAACACTAAACGAAAGCTATGACTTTGTCATTGTACGAGTTCAATTTTTTTGCAATCGGACATTTGGTTCCAGAGATATGTGAGAAATACGAACATGAAGTGCATTTTCAGAAAACTAACATAATAATGTCACATGAATATCTCAGCCGTCTGTAAACCAATTTGCATGATTTTATCTTTAAACGAAAGCTATGACTTTGCCATTGAACCCATTGTATCTTGTTTTTGCAATTAGACATTGGGTTCCGGAGATATCTCTGAAATACGAACATAAAGCATTAGACGTATCAACTTCACACATTGGTAAAATATGTCCCAACAAGATCTCAATCGTCCTTGGACCGATTTGTGCGATTTTATCTTTAAACGAACGCTATGTTTTTGTCATTGGACTCATTATTTTTTTCTGCAATCGGAAATTCGATTTCAGAGATATCTGTGAAATACGAATATGAGACATATTTTCAGACTACTAATGAAAATTGTCACACCAATATCTCAGCCGTCTATGACCCGATTTGAACTCTTTCGGGCTTAAACAGAAGCTGTAATATTGCCATTTAAGGCGGCATATCAAATCTGCAGCCTTTTTGTATTTTTTAAAAACTGTTAAATTTTCAGAAATATCCCTTTTACCCTTCTTACACCCTAAGAAGGGTATAAAGATCGCTTGAAAAATCGACTTTTATCCGAGGCTCGAGACCCAAGTCGTATATACCAATCAACTCAGCTCGACGAACTGAGCACATGTATGTATGTGTGTGTGTGTGTGTGTGTGTGCGTGTGTGCGTGTCTGCGTATGTGTGTGCGTTACAAAAATCTCACATCAAGATCTCAACCGTCCGTGGACCGATTTGCACGATTTTAACACTAAACGAAAGCTATGACTTTGTCATTGTACGAGTTCAATTTTTTTTGCAATCGGACATTTGGTTCCAGAGATATGTGAGAAATACGAACATGAAGTGCATTTTCAGAAAACTAACATAATAATGTCACATGAATATCTCAGCCGTCTGTAAACCAATTTGCATGATTTTATCTTTAAACGAAAGCTATGAATTTGCCATTGAACCCATTGTATCTTGTTTTTGCAATTAGACATTGGGTTCCGGAGATATCTCTGAAATACGAACATAAAGCATTAGACGTATCAACTTCACACATTGGTAAAATATGTCCCAACAAGATCTCAATCGTCCTTGGACCGATTTGTGCGATTTTATCTTTAAACGAAAGCTATGTTTTTGTCATTGGACTCATTATTTTTTTTCTGCAATCGGAAATTCGATTTCAGAGATATCTGTGAAATACGAATATGAGACATATTTTCAGACTACTAATGAAAAATTGTCACACCAATATCTCAGCCGTCTATGACCCGATTTGAACTCTTTCGGGCTTAAACAGAAGCTGTAATATTGCCATTTAAGGCGGCAAATCAAATCTGCAGCCTTTTTGTATTTTTTAAAAATTGTTAAATTTTCAGAAATATCCTTTTACCCTTCTTACACCCTAAGAAGGGTATAAAGATCGCTTGAAAAATCGACTTTTTATCCGAGGCGAGGAGACCCAAGTCGTATATACCAATCAACTCAGCTCGACGAACTGAGCACATGTATGTATGTGTGTGTGTGTGTGTGTGCGTGTGTGCGTATGTGTGTGCGTTACAAAATCTCACATCAAGATCTCAGCCGTCCGTGGACCGATTTGCACGATTTTAACACTAAACGAAAGCTATGACTTTGTCATTGTACGAGTTCAATTTTTTGCAATCGGACATTTGGTTCCAGAGATATGTGAAATACGAACATGAAGTGCATTTTCAGAAAACTAACATAATAATGTCACATGAATATCTCAGCCGTCTGTAAACCAATTTGCATGATTTTATCTTTAAACGAAAGCTATGACTTTGCCATTGAACCCATTGTATTTTGTTTTTGCAATTAGACATTGGGTTCCGGAGATATCTCTGAAATACGAACATAAAGCATTAGACGTATCAACTTCACACATTGGTAAAATATGTCCCAACAAGATCTCAATCGTCCTTGGACCGATTTGTGCGATTTTATCTTTAAACGAAAGCTATGTTTTTGTCATTGGACTCATTATTTTTTTTTTCTGCAATCGGAAATTCGGTTTCAGAGATATCTGTGAAATACGAATATGAGACATATTTTCAGACTACTAATGAAAAATTGTCACACCAATATCTCAGCCGTCTATGACCCGATTTGAACTCTTTCGGGCTTAAACAGAAGCTGTAATATTGCCATTTAAGGCGGCAAATCAAATCTGCAGCCTTTTGTATTTTTAAAAATTGTTAAATTTTCAGAAATATCCCTTTTACCCTTCTTACACCCTAAGAAGGGTATAAAGATCGCTTGAAAAACCGACTTTTTATCCGAGGCTCGGAGACCCAAGTCGTATATACCAATCAACTCAGCTCGACGAACTGAGCACATGTATGTATGTGTGTGTGTGTGTGCGTGTGTGCGTGTGTGCGTATGTGTGTGCGTTACAAAATTCTCACATCAAGATCTCAGCCGTCCGTGGACCGATTTGCACGATTTTAACACTAAACGAAAGCTATGACTTTGTCATTGTACGAGTTCAATTTTCTTGCAATCGGACATTTGGTTCCAGAGATATGTGAGAAATACGAACATGAAGTGCATTTTCAGAAAACTAACAAAATACTGTCACATGAATATCTCAGCCATCTGTAAACCAATTTGCATGATTTTATCTTTAAACGAAAGCTATGACTTTGCCATTGAACCCATTGTATTTTGTTTTTGCAATTAGACATTGGGTTCCGGAGATATCTCTGAAATACGAACATAAAGCATTAGACGTATCAACTTCACACATTGGTAAAATATGTCCCAACAAGATCTCAATCGTCCTTGGACCGATTTGTGCGATTTTATCTTTAAACGAAAGCTATGTTTTTGTCATTGGACTCATTAATTTTTTTTCTGCAATCGGAAATTCGGTTTCAGAGATATCTGTGAAATACGAATATGAGACATATTTTCAGACTACTAATGAAAAATTGTCACACCAATATCTCAGCCGTCTATGACCCGATTTGAACTCTTTCGGGCTTAAACAGAAGCTGTAATATTGCCATTTAAGGCGGCAAATCAAATCTGCAGCCTTTTGTATTTTTAAAAATTGTTAAATTTTCAGAAATATCCCTTTTACCCTTCTTACACCCTAAGAAGGGTATAAAGATCGCTTGAAAAACCGACTTTTTATCCGAGGCTCGGAGACCCAAGTCGTATATACCAATCAACTCAGCTCGACGAACTGAGCACATGTATGTATGTGTGTGTGTGTGTGTGTGCGTGTGTGCGTGTGTGCGTATGTGTGTGCGTTACAAAAATCTCACATCAAGATCTCAGCCGTCCGTGGACCGATTTGCACGATTTTAACACTAAACGAAAGCTATGACTTTGTCATTGTACGAGTTCAATTTTTTTTGCAATCGGACATTTGGTTCCAGAGATATGTGAGAAATACGAACATGAAGTGCATTTTCAGAAAACTAACAAAATACTGTCACATGAATATCTCAGCCATCTGTAAACCAATTTGCATGATTTTATCTTTAAACGAAAGCTATGACTTTGCCATTGAACCCATTGTATTTTGTTTTTGCAATTAGACATTGGGTTCCGGAGATATCTCTGAAATACGAACATAAAGCATTAGACGTATCAACTTCACACATTGGTAAAATATGTCCCATCAAGATCTCAGTCGTCCTTGGACCGATTTGTGCGATTTTATCTTTAAACGAAAGCTATGTTTTTGTCATTGGACCCATTCATTTTTTCTGCAATTGGAAATTCGGTTTCAGAGATATCTGTGAAATACGAATATGAGACATATTTTCAGACTACTAATGAAGAATTGTCACACCAATATCTCAGCCGTCTATGACCCGATTTGAACTCTTTTGGGCTTAAACAGAAGCTGTAATATTGCCATTTAAGGCGGCAAATCAAATCTGCAGTCTTTTTGTATTTTTTAAAAATTGTTAAATTTCCAGAAATATCCCTTTTTACCCTTCTTACATCCTAAGAAGGGTATAAAGATCGCTTGAAAAACCGACTTTTTATCTGAGGCTTGGAGACCCAAGTCGTATATACCAATCAACTCAGCTCGACGAACTGAGCACATGTATGTATGTGTGTGTGTGTGTGTGTGTGTGTGTGCGTGTGTGCGTATGTGTGTGCGTTACAAAAATCTCACATCAAGATCTCAGCCGTCCGTGGACCGATTTGCACGATTTTAACACTAAACAAAAGCTATGACTTTGTCATTGTACGAGTTCAATTTTTTTTGCAATCGGACATTTGGTTCCAGAGATATGTGAGAAATACGAACATGAAGTGCATTTTCAGAAAACTAACAAAATACTGTCACATGAATATCTCAGCCATCTGTAAACCAATTTGCATGATTTTATCTTTAAACGAAAGCTATGACTTTGCCATTGAACCTATTGTATTTTGTTTTGCAATTAGACATTGGGTTCCGGAGATATCTCTGAAATACGAACATAAAGCATTAGACGTATCAACTTCACACATTGGTAAAATAAGTCCCATCAAGATCTCAGTCGTCCTTGGACCGATTTGTGCGATTTTATCTTTAAACGAAAGCTATGTTTTGTCATTGGACCCATTCATTTTTTCTGCAATTGGAAATTCGGTTTCAGAGATATCTGTGAAATACGAATATGAGACATATTTTCAGACTACTAATGAAGAATTGTCACACCAATATCTCAGCCGTCTATGACCCGATTTGAACTCTTTTGGGCTTAAACAGAAGCTGTAATATTGCCATTTAAGGCGGCAAATCAAATCTGCAGTCTTTTGTATTTTTAAAAATTGTTAAATTTTCCAGAAATATCCCTTTTACCCTTCTTACACCCTAAGAAGGGTATAAAGATCGCTTGAAAAACCGACTTTTTATCCGAGGCTCGGAGACCCAAGTCGTATATACCAATCAACTCAGCTCGACGAACTGAGCACATGTATGTATGTGTGTGTGTGTGTGCGTGTGTGCGTGTGTGCGTATGTGTGTGCGTTACAAAAATCTCACATCAAGATCTCAGCCGTCCGTGGACCGATTTGCACGATTTTAACACTAAACGAAAGCTATGACTTTGTCATTGTACGAGTTCAATTTTTTTGCAATCGGACATTTGGTTCCAGAGATATGTGAGAAATACGAACATGAAGTGCATTTTCAGAAAACTAACATAATAATGTCACATGAATATCTCAGCCGTCTGTAAACCAATTTGCATGATTTTATCTTTAAACGAAAGCTATGACTTTGCCATTGAACCCATTGTATTTTGTGTTTTGCAATTAGACATTGGGTTCCGGAGATATCTCTGAAATACGAACATAAAGCATTAGACGTATCAACTTCACACATTGGTAAAATATGTCCCAACAAGATCTCAATCGTCCTTGGACCGATTTGTGCGATTTTATCTTTAAACGAAAGCTATGTTTTTGTCATTGGACTCATTAATTTTTTTCTGCAATCGGAAATTCGGTTTCAGAGATATCTGTGAAATACGAATATGAGACATATTTTCAGACTACTAATGAAAAATTGTCACACCAATATCTCAGCCGTCTATGACCCGATTTGAACTCTTTCGGGCTTAAACAGAAGCTGTAATATTGCCATTTAAGGCGGCAAATCAAATCTGCAGCCTTTTTGTATTTTTTAAAAATTGTTAAATTTTCAGAAATATCCCTTTTTACCCTTCTTACACCCTAAGAAGGGTATAAAGATCGCTTGAAAAACCGACTTTTTATCCGAGGCTCGGAGACCCAAGTCGTATATACCAATCAACTCAGCTCGACGAACTGAGCACATGTATGTATGTGTGTGTGTGTGTGTGCGTGTGTGCGTGTGTGCGTATGTGTGTGCGTTACAAAAATCTCACATCAAGATCTCAGCCGTCCGTGGACCGATTTGCACGATTTTAACACTAAACGAAAGCTATGACTTTGTCATTGTACGAGTTCAATTTTTTTGCAATCGGACATTTGGTTCCAGAGATATGTGAGAAATACGAACATGAAGTGCATTTTCAGAAAACTAACAAAATACTGTCACATGAATATCTCAGCCATCTGTAAACCAATTTGCATGATTTTATCTTTAAACGAAAGCTATGACTTTGCCATTGAACCCATTGTATTTTGTTTTTGCAATTAGACATTGGGTTCCGGAGATATCTCTGAAATACGAACATAAAGCATTAGACGTATCAACTTCACACATTGGTAAAATATGTCCCAACAAGATCTCAATCGTCCTTGGACCGATTTGTGCGATTTTATCTTTAAACGAAAGCTATGTTTTTGTCATTGGACTCATTAATTTTTTCTGCAATCGGAAATTCGGTTTCAGAGATATCTGTGAAATACGAATATGAGACATATTTTCAGACTACTAATGAAAAATTGTCACACCAATATCTCAGCCGTCTATGACCCGATTTGAACTCTTTCGGGCTTAAACAGAAGCTGTAATATTGCCATTTAAGGCGGCAAATCAAATCTGCAGCCTTTTTGTATTTTTTAAAAATTGTTAAATTTTCAGAAATATCCTTTTTTACCCTTCTTACACCCTAAGAAGGGTATAAAGATCGCTTGAAAAACCGACTTTTTATCCGAGGCTCGGAGACCCAAGTCGTATATACCAATCAACTCAGCTCGACGAACTGAGCACATGTATGTATGTGTGTGTGTGTGTGCGTGTGTGCGTATGTGTGTGCGTTACAAAAATCTCACATCAAGATCTCAGCCGTCCGTGGACCGATTTGCACGATTTTAACACTAAACAAAAGCTATGACTTTGTCATTGTACGAGTTCAATTTTTTTTGCAATCGGACATTTGGTTCCAGAGATATGTGAGAAATACGAACATGAAGTGCATTTTCAGAAAACTAACAAAATACTGTCACATGAATATCTCAGCCATCTGTAAACCAATTTGCATGATTTTATCTTTAAACGAAAGCTATGAATTTGCCATTGAACCCATTGTATTTTGTTTTGCAATTAGACATTGGGTTCCGGAGATATCTCTGAAATACGAACATAAAGCATTAGACGTATCAACTTCACACATTGGTAAAATATGTCCCATCAAGATCTCAGTCGTCCTTGGACCGATTTGTGCGATTTTATCTTTAAACGAAAGCTATGTTTTGTCATTGGACCCATTCATTTTTTTCTGCAATTGGAAATTCGGTTTCAGAGATATCTGTGAAATACGAATATGAGACATATTTTCAGACTACTAATGAAGAATTGTCACACCAATATCTCAGCCGTCTATGACCTGATTTGAACTCTTTTGGGCTTAAACAGAAGCTGTAATATTGCCATTTAAGGCGGCAAATCAAATCTGCAGTCTTTTGTATTTTTAAAAATTGTTAAATTTCCAGAAATATCCTTTTACCCTTCTTACACCCTAAGAAGGGTATAAAGATCGCTTGAAAAACCGACTTTTTATCCGAGGCTCGGAGACCCAAGTCGTATATACCAATCAACTCAGCTCGACGAACTGAGCACATGTATGTATGTGTGTGTGTGTGTGCGTGTGTGCGTGTGTGCGTATGTGTGTGCGTTACAAAAATCTCACATCAAGATCTCAGCCGTCCGTGGACCGATTTGCACGATTTTAACACTAAACGAAAGCTATGACTTCGTCATTGTACGAGTTCAATTTTTTTTGCAATCGGACATTTGGTTCCAGAGATATGTGAGAAATACGAACATGAAGTGCATTTTCAGAAAACTAACATAATAATGTCACATGAATATCTCAGCCGTCTGTAAACCAATTTGCATGATTTTATCTTTAAACGAAAGCTATGACTTTGCCATTGAACCCATTGTATCTTGTTTTTGCAATTAGACATTGGGTTCCGGAGATATCTCTGAAATACGAACATAAAGCATTAGACGTATCAACTTCACACATTGGTAAAATATGTCCCAACAAGATCTCAATCGTCCTTGGACCGATTTGTGCGATTTTATCTTTAAACGAAAGCTATGTTTTTGTCATTGGACCCATTAATTTTTTTCGGAACGGTAATCGGAAATTCGATTTCAGAGATATCTGTGAAATACGAATATGAGACATATTTTCAGACTACTAATGAAGAATTGTCACACCAATATCTCAGCCGTCTATGACCCGATTTGAACTCTTTCGGGCTTAAACAGAAGCTGTAATATTGCCATTTAAGGCGGCAAATCAAATCTGCAGCCTTTTGTATTTTAAAAAAATTGTTAAATTTTCAGAAATATCCCTTTTACCCTTCTTACACCCTAAGAAGGGTATAAAGATCGCTTGAAAAATCGACTTTTATCCGAGGCTCGGAGACCCAAGTCGTATATACCAATCAACTCAGCTCGACGAACTGAGCACATGTATGTATGTGTGTGTGTGTGTGTGCGTGTGTGCGTGTGTGCGTATGTGTGTGCGTTACAAAAATCTCACATCAAGATCTCAGCCGTCCGTGGACCGATTTGCACGATTTTAACACTAAACGAAAGCTATGACTTTGTCATTGCACGAGTTCAATTTTTTTTGCAATCGGACATTTGGTTCCAGAGATATGTGAGAAATACGAACATGAAGTGCATTTTCAGAAAACTAACATAATAATGTCACATGAATATCTTAGCCGTCTGTAAACCAATTTGCATGATTTTATCTTTAAACGAAAGCTATGACTTTGCCATTGAACCCGTTGTATTTTGTTTTTGCAATTAGACATTGGGTTCCGGAGATATCTCTGAAATACGAACATAAAGCATTAGACGTATCAACTTCACACATTGGTAAAATATGTCCCATCAAGATCTCAATCGTCCTTGGACCGATTTGTGCGATTTTATCTTTAAACGAAAGCTATGTTTTTGTCATTGGACCCATTAATCTTTTTCTGCAATTGGAAATTCGGTTTCAGAGATATCTGTGAAATACGAATATGAGACATATTTTCAGACTACTAATGAAGAATTGTCACACCAATATCTCAGCCGTCTATGACCCGATTTGAACTCTTTTGGGCTTAAACAGAAGCTGTAATATTGCCATTTAAGGCGGCAAATCAAATCTGCAGCCTTTTTGTATTTTTTAAAAATTGTTAAATTTTCAGAAATATCCCTTTTTACCCTTCTTACACCCTAAGAAGGGTATAAAGATCGCTTGAAAAACCGACTTTTTATCTGAGGCTTGGAGACCCAAGTCGTATATACCAATCAACTCAGCTCGACGAACTGAGCACATGTATGTATGTGTGTGTGTGTGTGTGTGTGCGTGTGTGCGTATGTGTGTGCGTTACAAAAATCTCACATCAAGATCTCAGCCGTCCGTGGACCGATTTGCACGATTTTAACACTAAACAAAAGCTATGACTTTGTCATTGTACGAGTTCAATTTTTTTGCAATCGGACATTTGGTTCCAGAGATATGTGAGAAATACGAACATGAAGTGCATTTTCAGAAAACTAACAAAATAATGTCACATGAATATCTCAGCCATCTGTAAACCAATTTGCATGATTTTATCTTTAAACGAAAGCTATGACTTTGCCATTGAACCCATTGTATTTTGTTTTTGCAATTAGACATTGGGTTCCGGAGATATCTCTGAAATACGAACATAAAGCATTAGACGTATCAACTTCACACATTGGTAAAATATGTCCCATCAAGATCTCAGTCGTCCTTGGACCGATTTGTGCGATTTTATCTTTAAACGAAAGCTATGTTTTTGTCATTGGACCCATTAATTTTTTCTGCAATCGGAAATTCGGTTTCAGAGATATCTGTGAAATACGAATATGAGACATATTTTCAGACTACTAATGAAGAATTGTCACACCAATATCTCAGCCGTCTATGACCCGATTTGAACTCTTTTGGGCTTAAACAGAAGCTGTAATATTGCCATTTAAGGCGGCAAATCAAATCTGCAGCCTTTTTGTATTTTTTAAAAATTGTTAAATTTTCAGAAATATCCCTTTTTACCCTTCTTACACCCTAAGAAGGGTATAAAGATCGCTTGAAAAACCGACTTTTTATCCGAGGCTCGGAGACCCAAGTCGTATATACCAATCAACTCAGCTCGACGAACTGAGCACATGTATGTATGTGTGTGTGTGTGTGCGTGTGTGCGTGTGTGCGTATGTGTGTGCGTTACAAAAATCTCACATCAAGATCTCAGCCGTCCGTGGACCGATTTGCACGATTTTAACACTAAACGAAAGCTATGACTTTGTCATTGTACGAGTTCAATTCTTGCAATCGGACATTTGGTTCCAGAGATATGTGAGAAATACGAACATGAAGTGCATTTTCAGAAAACTAACATAATAATGTCACATGAATATCTCAGCCGTCTGTAAACCAATTTGCATGATTTTATCTTTAAACGAAAGCTATGACTTTGCCATTGAACCCATTGTATTTTGTTTTTGCAATTAGACATTGGGTTCCGGAGATATCTCTGAAATACGAACATAAAGCATTAGACGTATCAACTTCACACATTGGTAAAATATGTCCCATCAAGATCTCAGTCGTCCTTGGACCGATTTGTGCGATTTTATCTTTAAACGAAAGCTATGTTTTGTCATTGGACCCATTAATTTTTTTCTGCAATCGGAAATTCGGTTTCAGAGATATCTGTGAAATACGAATATGAGACATATTTTCAGACTACTAATGAAGAATTGTCACACCAATATCTCAGCCGTCTATGACCCGATTTGAACTCTTTTGGGCTTAAACAGAAGCTGTAATATTGCCATTTAAGGCGGCAAATCAAATCTGCAGCCTTTTTGTATTTTTTAAAAATTGTTAAATTTTCAGAAATATCCCTTTTTACCCTTCTTACACCCTAAGAAGGGTATAAAGATCGCTTGAAAAACCGACTTTATCCGAGGCTCGGAGACCCAAGTCGTATATACCAATCAACTCAGCTCGACGAACTGAGCACATGTATGTATGTGTGTGTGTGTGTGCGTGTGTGCGTGTGTGCGTATGTGTGTGCGTTACAAAAATCTCACATCAAGATCTCAGCCGTCCGTGGACCGATTTGCACGATTTTAACACTAAACGAAAGCTATGACTTTGTCATTGTACGAGTTCAATTTTTTTGCAATCGGACATTTGGTTCCAGAGATATGTGAGAAATACGAACATGAAGTGCATTTTCAGAAAACTAACATAATAATGTCACATGAATATCTCAGCCGTCTGTAAACCAATTTGCATGATTTTATCTTTAAACGAAAGCTATGACTTTGCCATTGAACCCATTGTATTTTGTTTATGCAATTAGACATTGGGTTCCGGAGATATCTCTGAAATACGAACATAAAGCATTAGACGTATCAACTTCACACATTGGTAAAATATGTCCCATCAAGATCTCAGTCGTCCTTGGACCGATTTGTGCGATTTTATCTTTAAACGAAAGCTATGTTTTTGTCATTGGACCCATTATTTTTTTCTGCAATCGGAAATTCGGTTTCAGAGATATCTGTGAAATACGAATATGAGACATATTTTCAGACTACTAATGAAGAATTGTCACACCAATATCTCAGCCATCTATGACCCGATTTGAATTCTTTCGGGCTTAAACAGAAGCTGTAATATTGCCATTTAAGGCGGCAAATCAAATCTGCAGCCTTTTTGTATTTTTTTAAAAATTGTTAAATTTTCAGAAATATCCCTTTTTACCCTTCTTACACCCTAAGAAGGGTATAAAGATCGCTTGAAAAACCGACTTTTTATCCGAGGCTCGGAGACCCAAGTCGTATATACCAATCAACTCAGCTCGACGAACTGAGCACATGTATGTATGTGTGTGTGTGTGCGTGTGTGCGTGTGTGCGTATGTGTGTGCGTTACAAAAATCTCACATCAAGATCTCAGCCGTCCGTGGACCGATTTGCACGATTTTAACACTAAACGAAAGCTATGACTTTGTCATTGTACGAGTTCAATATTTTTTGCAATCGGACATTTGGTTCCAGAGATATGTGAGAAATACGAACATGAAGTGCATTTTCAGAAAACTAACATAATAATGTCACATGAATATCTCAGCCGTCTGTAAACCAATTTGCATGATTTTATCTTTAAACGAAAGCTATGACTTTGCCATTGAACCCATTGTATTTTGTTTTGCAATTAGACATTGGGTTCCGGAGATATCTCTGAAATACGAACATAAAGCATTAGACGTATCAACTTCACACATTGGTAAAATATGTCCCAACAAGATCTCAATCGTCCTTGGACCGATTTGTGCGATTTTATCTTTAAACGAAAGCTATGTTTTTGTCATTGGACTCATTATTTTTTCTGCAATCGGAAATTCGGTTTCAGAGATATCTGTGAAATACGAATATGAGACATATTTTCAGACTACTAATGAAAAATTGTCACACCAATATCTCAGCCGTCTATGACCCGATTTGAACTCTTTCGGGCTTAAACAGAAGCTGTAATATTGCCATTTAAGGCGGCAAATCAAATCTGCAGCCTTTTGTATTTTTTAAAATTGTTAAATTTTCAGAAATATCCTTTTACCCTTCTTACATCCTAAGAAGGGTATAAAGATCGCTTGAAAAACCGACTTTTTATCTGAGGCTCGGAGACCCAAGTCGTATATACCAATCAACTCAGCTCGACGAACTGAGCACATGTATGTATGTGTGTGTGTGTGTGCGTGTGTGCGTGTGTGCGTATGTGTGTGCGTTACAAAAATCTCACATCAAGATCTCAGCCGTCCGTGGACCGATTTGCACGATTTTAACACTAAACGAAAGCTATGACTTTGTCATTGTACAAGTTCAATTTTTTTTGCAATCGGACATTTGGTTCCAGAGATATGTGAGAAATACGAACATGAAGTGTATTTTCAGAAAACTAACAAAATACTGTCACATGAATATCTCAGCCGTCTGTAAACCAATTTGCATGATTTTATCTTTAAACGAAAGCTATGACTTTGCCATTGAACCCATTGTATTTTGTTTTTGCAATTAGACATTGGGTTCCGGAGATATCTCTGAAATACGAACATAAAGCATTAGACGTATCAACTTCACACATTGGTAAAATATGTCCCATCAAGATCTCAGTCGTCCTTGGACCGATTTGTGCGATTTTATCTTTAAACGAAAGCTATGTTTTGTCATTGGACCCATTAATTTTTTTCTGCAATCGGAAATTCGGTTTCAGAGATATCTGTGAAATACGAATATGAGACATATTTTCAGACTACTAATGAAGAATTGTCACACCAATATCTCAGCCGTCTATGACCCGATTTGAACTCTTTTGGGCTTAAACAGAAGCTGTAATATTGCCATTTAAGGCGGCAAATCAAATCTGCAGCCTTTTGTATTTTTAAAAATTGTTAAATTTTCAGAAATATCCTTTACCCTTCTTACACCCTAAGAAGGGTATAAAGATCGCTTGAAAAACTGACTTTTTATCCGAGGCTCGGAGACCCAAGTCGTATATACCAATCAACTCAGCTCGACGAACTGACCACATGTATGTATGTGTGTGTGTGTGTGCGTGTGTGCGTGTGTGCGTATGTGTGTGCGTTACAAAATGTCACATCAAGATCTCAGCCGTCCGTGGACCGATTTGCACGATTTTAACACTAAACGAAAGCTATGACTTCGTCATTGTACAAGTTCAATTTTTTTTGCAATCGGACATTTGGTTCCAGAGATATGTGAGAAATACGAACATGAAGTGCATTTTCAGAAAACTAACATAATAATGTCACATGAATATCTCAGCCGTCTGTAAACCAATTTGCATGATTTTATCTTTAAACGAAAGCTATGACTTTGCCATTGAACCCATTGTATTTTGTTTTTGCAATTAGACATTGGGTTCCGGAGATATCTCTGAAATACGAACATAAAGCATTAGACGTATCAACTTCACACATTGGTAAAATATGTCCCATCAAGATCTCAGTCGTCCTTGGACCGATTTGTGCGATTTTATCTTTAAACGAAAGCTATGTTTTTGTCATTGGACCCATTAATTTTTTTCTGCAATCGGAAATTCGGTTTCAGAAATATCTGTGAAATACGAATATGAGACATATTTTCAGACTACTAATGAAGAATTGTCACACCAATATCTCAGCCGTCTATGACCCGATTTGAACTCTTTTGGGCTTAAACAGAAGCTGTAATATTGCCATTTAAGGCGGCAAATCAAATCTGCAGCCTTTTTGTATTTTTTAAAAATTGTTAAATTTTCAGAAATATCCCTTTTTACCCTTCTTACACCCTAAGAAGGGTATAAAGATCGCTTGAAAAACCGACTTTTTATCCGAGGCTCGGAGACCCAAGTCGTATATACCAATCAACTCAGCTCGACGAACTGAGCACATGTATGTATGTGTGTGTGTGTGTGCGTGTGTGCGTGTGTGCGTATGTGTGTGCGTTACAAAAATCTCACATCAAGATCTCAGCCGTCCGTGGACCGATTTGCACGATTTTAACACTAAACGAAAGCTATGACTTCGTCATTGTACAAGTTCATTTTTTGCAATCGGACATTTGGTTCCAGAGATATGTGAGAAATACGAACATGAAGTGCATTTTCAGAAAACTAACATAATAATGTCACATGAATATCTCAGCCGTCTGTAAACCAATTTGCATGATTTTATCTTTAAACGAAAGCTATGACTTTGCCATTGAACCCATTGTATTTTTTTGCAATTAGACATTGGGTTCCGGAGATATCTCTGAAATACGAACATAAAGCATTAGACGTATCAACTTCACACATTGGTAAAATATGTCCCATCAAGATCTCAGTCGTCCTTGGACCGATTTGTGCGATTTTATCTTTAAACGAAAGCTATGTTTTTGTCATTGGACCCATTAATTTTTTTCTGCAATCGGAAATTCGGTTTCAGAGATATCTGTGAAATACGAATATGAGACATATTTTCAGACTACTAATGAAGAATTGTCACACCAATATCTCAGCCGTCTATGACCCGATTTGAACTCTTTTGGGCTTAAACAGAAGCTGTAATATTGCCATTTAAGGCGGCAAATCAAATCTGCAGCCTTTTTGTATTTTTAAAAAATTGTTAAATTTCCAGAAATATCCCTTTTTACCCTTCTTACACCCTAAGAAGGGTATAAAGATCGCTTGAAAAACCGACTTTTTATCTGAGACTCAGAGACCCAAGTCGTATATACCAATCAACTCAGCTCGACGAACTGAGCACATGTATGTATGTGTGTGTGTGTGTGCGTGTGTGCGTGTGTGCGTATGTGTGTGCGTTACAAAAATCTCACATCAAGATCTCAGCCGTCCGTGGACCGATTTGCACGATTTTAACACTAAACGAAAGCTATGACTTCGTCATTGTACAAGTTCATTTTTTTTTTGCAATCGGACATTTGGTTCCAGAGATATGTGAGAAATACGAACATGAAGTGTATTTTCAGAAAACTAACAAAATACTGTCACATGAATATCTCAGCCGTCTGTAAACCAATTTGCATGATTTTATCTTTAAACGAAAGCTATGACTTTGCCATTGAACCCATTGTATTTTGTTTTTGCAATTAGACATTGGGTTCCGGAGATATCTCTGAAATACGAACATAAAGCATTAGACGTATCAACTTCACACATTGGTAAAATATGTCCCATCAAGATCTCAGTCGTCCTTGGACCGATTTGTGCGATTCTATCTTTAAACGAAAGCTATGTTTTTGTTATTGGACCCATTAATTTTTTTTCTGCAATCGGAAATTCGGTTTCAGAGATATCTGTGAAATACGAATATGAGACATATTTTCAGACTACTAATGAAGAATTGTCACACCAATATCTCAGCCGTCTATGACCCGATTTGAACTCTTTGGGCTTAAACAGAAGCTGTAATATTGCCATTTAAGGCGGCAAATCAAATCTGCAGCCTTTTGTATTTTTTAAAATTGTTAAATTTTCAGAAATATCCCTTTTTACCCTTCTTACACCCTAAGAAGGGTATAAAGATCGCTTGAAAAACCGACTTTTTATCCGAGGCTCGGAGACCCAAGTCGTATATACCAGTCAACTCAGCTCGACGAACTGACCACATGTATGTATGTGTGTGTGTGTGTGTGCGTGTGTGCGTGTGTGCGTATGTGTGTGCGTTACAAAAATCTCACATCAAGATCTCAGCCGTCCGTGGACCGATTTGCACGATTTTAACACTAAACGAAAGCTATGACTTCGTCATTGTACAAGTTCATTTTTTTTTTGCAATCGGACATTTGGTTCCAGAGATATGTGAGAAATACGAACATGAAGTGCATTTTCAGAAAACTAACATAATAATGTCACATGAATATCTCAGCCGTCTGTAAACCAATTTGCATGATTTTATCTTTAAACGAAAGCTATGACTTTGCCATTGAACCCATTGTATTTTGTTTTTGCAATTAGACATTGGGTTCCGGAGATATCTCTGAAATACGAACATAAAGCATTAGACGTATCAACTTCACACATTGGTAAAATATGTCCCATCAAGATCTCAGTCGTCCTTGGACCGATTTGTGCGATTCTATCTTTAAACGAAAGCTATGTTTTTGTCATTGGACCCATTAATTTTTTTCTGCAATCGGAAATTCGGTTTCAGAGATATCTGTGAAATACGAATATGAGACATATTTTCAGACTACTAATGAAGAATTGTCACACCAATATCTCAGCCGTCTATGACCCGATTTGAACTCTTTTGGGCTTAAACAGAAGCTGTAATATTGCCATTTAAGGCGGCAAATCAAATCTGCAGCCTTTTTGTATTTTTTAAAAATTGTTAAATTTTCAGAAATATCCCTTTTTACCCTTCTTACACCCTAAGAAGGGTATAAAGATCGCTTGAAAAACCGACTTTTTATCCGAGGCTCGGAGACCCAAGTCGTATATACCAGTCAACTCAGCTCGACGAACTGACCACATGTATGTATGTGTGTGTGTGTGTGTGCGTGTGTGCGTGTGTGCGTATGTGTGTGCGTTACAAAAATCTCACATCAAGATCTCAGCCGTCCGTGGACCGATTTGCACGATTTTAACACTAAACGAAAGCTATGACTTCGTCATTGTACAAGTTCATTTTTTTTTTGCAATCGGACATTTGGTTCCAGAGATATGTGAGAAATACGAACATGAAGTGCATTTTCAGAAAACTAACATAATAATGTCACATGAATATCTCAGCCGTCTGTAAACCAATTTGCATGATTTTATCTTTAAACGAAAGCTATGACTTTGCCATTGAACCCATTGTATTTTGTTTTTGCAATTAGACATTGGGTTCCGGAGATATCTCTGAAATACGAACATAAAGCATTAGACGTATCAACTTCACACATTGGTAAAATATGTCCCATCAAGATCTCAGTCGTCCTTGGACCGATTTGTGCGATTTTATCTTTAAACGAAAGCTATGTTTTTGTCATTGGACCCATTAATTTTTTCTGCAATCGGAAATTCGGTTTCAGAAATATCTGTGAAATACGAATATGAGACATATTTTCAGGCTACTAATGAAAAATTGTCACACCAATATCTCAGCCGTCTATGCCCCGATTTGAACTCTTTTGGGCTTAAACAGAAGCTGTAATATTGCCATTTAAGGCGGCAAATCAAATCTGCAGCCTTTTGAATTTTTTAAAAATTGTTAAATTTTCAGAAATATCCCTTTTTACCCTTCTTACACCCTAAGAAGGGTATAAAGATCGCTTGAAAACCGACTTTTATCCGAGGCTCGGAGACCCAAGTCGTATATACCAATCAACTCAGCTCGACGAACTGAGCACATGTATGTATGTGTGTGTGTGTGCGTGTGTGCGTGTGTGCGTATGTGTGTGCGTTACAAAAATCTCACATCAAGATCTCAGCGGTCCGTGGACCGATTTGCACGATTTTAACACTAAACGAAAGCTATGACTTCGTCATTGTACAAGTTCATTTTTTTTGCAATCGGACATTTGGTTCCAGAGATATGTGAGAAATACGAACATGAAGTGTATTTTCAGAAAACTAACAAAATACTGTCACATGAATATCTCAGCCGTCTGTAAACCAATTTGCATGATTTTATCTTTAAACGAAAGCTATGACTTTGCCATTGAACCCATTGTATTTTGTTTTTGCAATTAGACATTGGGTTCCGGAGATATCTCTGAAATACGAACATAAAGCATTAGACGTATCAACTTCACACATTGGTAAAATATGTCCCATCAAGATCTCAGTCGTCCTTGGACCGATTTGTGCGATTTTATCTTTAAACGAAAGCTATGTTTTTGTCATTGGACCCATTAATTTTTTTTGCAATTGGAAATTCGGTTTCAGAAATATCTGTGAAATACGAATATGACACATATTTTCAGACTACTAATGAAGAATTGTCACACCAATATCTCAGCCGTCTATGACCCGATTTGAACTCTTTTGGGCTTAAACAGAAGCTGTAATATTGCCATTTAAGGCGGCAAATCAAATCTGCAGCCTTTTGTATTTTTTAAAAATTGTTAAATTTTCAGAAATATCCTTTTACCCTTCTTACACCCTAAGAAGGGTATAAAGATCGCTTGAAAACCGACTTTTTATCCGAGGCTCGGAGACCCAAGTCGTATACACCAGTCAACTCAGCTCCACGAACTGACCACATGTATGTAAGTGTGCGTGACTGTGCGTGTGTGCGTGTGTGCGTATGTGTGTGCGTACCAAAAATCTCACATCCAAATCTCAGCCGTCCGTGGACCGATTTGCACGATTTTAACACTAAACGAAAGCTATGACTTCGTCATTGTACAAGTTCATTTTTTTTTTGCAATCGGACATTTGGTTCCAGAGATATGTGAGAAATACGAACATGAAGTGCATTTTCAGAAAACTAACATAATAATGTCACATGAATATCTCAGCCGTCTGTAAACCAATTTGCATGATTTTATCTTTAAACGAAAGCTATGACTTTGCCATTGAACCCATTGTATTTTGTTTTTGCAATTAGACATTGGGTTCCGGAGATATCTCTGAAATACGAACATAAAGCATTAGACGTATCAACTTCACACATTGGTAAAATATGTCCCATCAAGATCTCAGTCGTCCTTGGACCGATTTGTGCGATTTTATCTTTAAACGAAAGCTATGTTTTTGTCATTGGACCCATTAATTTTTTTCTGCAATCGGAAATTCGGTTTCAGAAATATCTGTGAAATACGAATATGAGACATATTTTCAGACTACTAATGAAAAATTGTCACACCAATATCTCAGCCGTCTATGACCCGATTTGAACTCTTTTGGGCTTAAACAGAAGCTGTAATATTGCCATTTAAGGCGGCAAATCAAATCTGCAGCCTTTTTGTATTTTTTAAAAATTGTTAAATTTTCAGAAATATCCCTTTTTACCCTTCTTACACCCTAAGAAGGGTATAAAGATCGCTTGAAAACCGACTTTTTATCCGAGGCTCGGAGACCCAAGTCGTATATACCAATCAACTCAGCTCGACGAACTGAGCACATGTATGTATGTGTGTGTGTGTGTGCGTGTGTGCGTATGTGTGTGCGTTACAAAAATCTCACATCAAGATCTCAGCCGTCCGTGGACCGATTTGCACGATTTTAACACTAAACGAAAGCTATGACTTCGTCATTGTACAAGTTCATTTTTTTTGCAATCGGACATTTGGTTCCAGAGATATGTGAGAAATACGAACATGAAGTGTATTTTCAGAAAACTAACAAAATACTGTCACATGAATATCTCAGCCGTCTGTAAACCAATTTGCATGATTTTATCTTTAAACGAAAGCTATGACTTTGCCATTGAACCCATTGTATTTTGTTTTTGCAATTAGACATTGGGTTCCGGAGATATCTCTGAAATACGAACATAAAGCATTAGACGTATCAACTTCACACATTGGTAAAATATGTCCCATCAAGATCTCAGTCGTCCTTGGACCGATTTGTGCGATTTTATCTTTAAACGAAAGCTATGTTTTTGTCATTGGACCCATTAATTTTTTTCTGCAATCGGAAATTCGGTTTCAGAAATATCTGTGAAATACGAATATGAGACATATTTTCAGACTACTAATGAAGAATTGTCACACCAATATCTCAGCCGTCTATGACCAGATTTGAACCCTTTCGGCTTAAACAGAAGCTGTAATATTGCCATTTAAGGCGGCAAATCAAATCTGCAGCCTTTTGTATTTTTAAAAATTGTTAAATTTTCAGAAATATCCCTTTTACCCTTCTTACACCCTAAGAAGGGTATAAAGATCGCTTGAAAACCGACTTTTTATCCGAGGCTCGGAGACCCAAGTCGTATATACCAGTCAACTCAGCTCGACGAACTGACCACATGTATGTATGTGTGTGTGTGTGTGCGTGTGTGCGTGTGTGCGTATGTGTGTGCGTTACAAAAATCTCACATCAAGATCTCAGCCGTCCGTGGACCGATTTGCACGATTTTAACACTAAACGAAAGCTATGACTTCGTCATTGTACAAGTTCATTTTTTTTTTGCAATCGGACATTTGGTTCCAGAGATATGTGAGAAATACGAACATGAAGTGCATTTTCAGAAAACTAACATAATAATGTCACATGAATATCTCAGCCGTCTGTAAACCAATTTGCATGATTTTATCTTTAAACGAAAGCTATGACTTTGCCATTGAACCCATTGTATTTTGTTTTTGCAATTAGACATTGGGTTCCGGAGATATCTCTGAAATACGAACATAAAGCATTAGACGTATCAACTTCACACATTGGTAAAATATGTCCCATCAAGATCTCAGTCGTCCTTGGACCGATTTGTGCGATTTTATCTTTAAACGAAAGCTATGTTTTTGTCATTGGACCCATTAATTTTTTCTGCAATCGGAAATTCGGTTTCAGAGATATCTGTGAAATACGAATATGAGACATATTTTCAGACTACTAATGAAGAATTGTCACACCAATATCTCAGCCGTCTATGACCCGATTTGAACTCTTTTGGGCTTAAACAGAAGCTGTAATATTGCCATTTAAGGCGGCAAATCAAATCTACAGCCTTTTTGTATTTTAAAAAAAAAATTAAATTTCCAGAAGTATCCCTTTTTACCCTTCTTACACCCTAAGAAGGGTATAAAGATCGCTTGAAAAACCGACTTTTTATCCGAGGCTCGGAGACCCAAGTCGTATATACCAATCAACTCAGCTCGACGAACTGACCACATGTATGTATGTGTGTGTGTGTGTGTGCGTGTGTGCGTGTGTGCGTATGTGTGTGCGTTACAAAAATCTCACATCAAGATCTCAGCCGTCCGTGGACCGATTTGCACGATTTTAACACTAAACGAAAGCTATGACTTCGTCATTGTACAAGTTCATTTTTTTTGCAATCGGACATTTGGTTCCAGAGATATGTGAGAAATACGAACATGAAGTGTATTTTCAGAAAACTAACAAAATACTGTCACATGAATATCTCAGCCGTCTGTAAACCAATTTGCATGATTTTATCTTTAAACGAAAGCTATGACTTTGCCATTGAACCCATTGTATTTTGTTTTTGCAATTAGACATTGGGTTCCGGAGATATCTCTGAAATACGAACATAAAGCATTAGACGTATCAACTTCACACATTGGTAAAATATGTCCCATCAAGATCTCAGTCGTCCTTGGACCGATTTGTGCGATTTTATCTTTAAACGAAAGCTATGTTTTGTCATTGGACCCATTAATTTTTTCTGCAATCGGAAATTCGGTTTCAGAAATATCTGTGAAATACGAATATGAGACATATTTTCAGACTACTAATGAAGAATTGTCACACCAATATCTCAGCCGTCTATGACCCGATTTGAACTCTTTGGGCTTAAACAGAAGCTGTAATATTGCCATTTAAGGCGGCAAATCAAATCTGCAGCCTTTTGTATTTTTAAAAATTGTTAAATTTTCAGAAATATCCTTTTACCCTTCTTACACCCTAAGAAGGGTATAAAGATCGCTTGAAAACCGACTTTTTATCCGAGGCTCGGAGACCCAAGTCGTATATACCAGTCAACTCAGCTCGACGAACTGACCACATGTATGTATGTGTGTGTGTGTGCGTGTGTGCGTGTGTGCGTATGTGTGCGTTACAAAATCTCACATCAAGATCTCAGCCGTCCGTGGACCGATTTGCACGATTTTAACACTAAACGAAAGCTATGACTTCGTCATTGTACAAGTTCATTTTTTTTTGCAATCGGACATTTGGTTCCAGAGATATGTGAGAAATACGAACATGAAGTGCATTTTCAGAAAACTAACATAATAATGTCACATGAATATCTCAGCCGTCTGTAAACCAATTTGCATGATTTTATCTTTAAACGAAAGCTATGACTTTGCCATTGAACCCATTGTATTTTGTTTTGCAATTAGACATTGGGTTCCGGAGATATCTCTGAAATACGAACATAAAGCATTAGACGTATCAACTTCACACAGTGGTAAAATATGTCCCATCAAGATCTCAGTCGTCCTTGGACCGATTTGTGCGATTTTATCTCTAAACGAAAGCTATGTTTTGTCATTGGACCCATTAATTTTTTCTGCAATCGGAAATTCGGTTTCAGAGATATCTGTGAAATACGAATATGAGACATATTTTCAGACTACTAATGAAGAATTGTCACACCAATATCTCAGCCGTCTATGACCTGATTTGAACTCTTTTGGGCTTAAACAGAAGCTGTAATATTGCCATTTAAGGCGGCAAATCAAATCTGCAGCCTTTTGTATTTTTTAAAATTGTTAAATTTTCAGAAATATCCCTTTTACCCTTCTTACACCCTAAGAAGGGTATAAAGATCGCTTGAAAACCGACTTTTTATCCGAGGCTCGGAGACCCAAGTCGTATATACCAGTCAACTCAGCTCGACGAACTGAGCACATGTATGTATGTGTGTGTGTGTGTGTGCGTGTGTGCGTGTGTGCGTATGTGTGTGCGTTACAAAATCTCACATCAAGATCTCAGCCGTCCGTGGACCGATTTGCACGATTTTAACACTAAACGAAAGCTATGACTTTGTCATTGTACGAGTTCAATTTTTTTGCAATCGGACATTTGGTTCCAGAGATATGTGAGAAATACGAACATGAAGTGCATTTTCAGAAAACTAACATAATAATGTCACATGAATATCTCAGCCGTCTGTAAAACCAATTTGCATGATTTTATCTTTAAACGAAAGCTATGACTTTGCCATTGAACCCATTGTATTTTGTTTTTGCAATTAGACATTGGGTTCCGGAGATATCTCTGAAATACGAACATAAAGCATTAGACGTATCAACTTCACACATTGGTAAAATATGTCCCATCAAGATCTCAGTCGTCCTTGGACCGATTTGTGCGATTTTATCTTTAAACGAAAGCTATGTTTTTGTCATTGGACCCATTAATTTTTTTCTGCAATCGGAAATTCGGTTTCAGAAATATCTGTGAAATACGAATATGAGACATATTTTCAGACTACTAATGAAGAATTGTCACACCAATATCTCAGCCGTCTATGACCCGATTTGAACTCTTTTGGGCTTAAACAGAAGCTGTAATATTGCCATTTAAGGCGGCAAATCAAATCTGCAGCCTTTTGTATTTTTAAAAATTGTTAAATTTTCAGAAATATCCCTTTTACCCTTCTTACACCCTAAGAAGGGTATAAAGATCGCTTGAAAACCGACTTTTATCCGAGGCTCGGAGACCCAAGTCGTATATACCAGTCAACTCAGCTCGACGAACTGACCACATGTATGTATGTGTGTGTGTGTGCGTGTGTGCGTGTGCGTATGTGTGTGCGTTACAAAATCTCACATCAAGATCTCAGCTGTCCGTGGACCGATTTGCACGATTTTAACACTAAACGAAAGCTATGACTTCGTCATTGTACAAGTTCATTTTTTTTTTGCAATCGGACATTTGGTTCCAGAGATATGTGAGAAATACGAACATGAAGTGCATTTTCAGAAAACTAACATAATAATGTCACATGAATATCTCAGCCGTCTGTAAACCAATTTGCATGATTTTATCTTTAAACGAAAGCTATGACTTTGCCATTGAACCCATTGTATTTTGTTTTCGCAACTAGACATTGGGTTCCGGAGATATCTCTGAAATACGAACATAAAGCATTAGACGTATCAACTTCACACATTGGTAAAATATGTCCCATCAAGATCTCAGTCGTCCTTGGACCGATTTGTGCGATTTTATCTTTAAACGAAAGCTATGTTTTTGTCATTGGACCCATTAATTTTTTCTGCAATCGGAAATTCGGTTTCAGAGATATCTGTGAAATACGAATATGAGACATATTTTCAGACTACTAATGAAGAATTGTCACACCAATATCTCAGCCGTCTATGACCCGATTTGAACTCTTTTGGGCTTAAACAGAAGCTGTAATATTGCCATTTAAGGCGGCAAATCAAATCTGCAGCCTTTTTGTATTTTTTAAAAAAATTTAAATTTCCAGAAATATCCCTTTTTACCCTTCTTACACCCTAAGAAGGGTATAAAGATCGCTTGAAAAACCGACTTTTTATCCGAGGCTCGGAGACCCAAGTCGTATATACCAGTCAACTCAGCTCGACGAACTGAGCACATGTATGTATGTGTGTGTGTGTGTGCGTGTGTGCGTGTGTGCGTATGTGTGTGCGTTACAAAAATCTCACATCAAGATCTCAGCCGTCCGTGGACCGATTTGCACGATTTTAACACTAAACGAAAGCTATGACTTTGTCATTGTACGAGTTCAATTTTTTGTTTTTGCAATTAGACATTGGGTTCCAGAGATATCTCTGAAATACGAACATAAAGTGCATTTTCAGAAAACTAACATAATAATGTCACATGAATATCTCAGCCGTCTGTAAACCAATTTGCATGATTTTATCTTTAAACAAAAGCTATGACTTTGCCATTGAACCCATTGTATTTTGTTTTGCAATTAGACATTGGGTTCCGGAGATATCTCTGAAATACGAACATAAAGCATTAGACGTATCAACTTCACACATTGGTAAAATATGTCCCAACAAGATCTCAATCGTCCTTGGACCGATTTGTGCGATTTTATCTTTAAACGAAAGCTATGTTTTTGTCATTGGACTCATTATTTTTTCTGCAATCGGAAATTCGGTTTCAGAGATATCTGTGAAATACGAATATGAGACATATTTTCAGACTACTAATGAAAAATTGTCACACCAATATCTCAGCCGTCTATGACCCGATTTGAACTCTTTCGGGCTTAAACAGAAGCTGTAATATTGCCATTTAAGGCGGCAAATCAAATCTGCAGCCTTTTTGTATTTTTAAAAATTGTTAAATTTTCAGAAATATCCTTTTACCCTTCTTACACCCTAAGAAGGGTATAAAGATCGCTTGAAAACCGACTTTTTATCCGAGGCTCGGAGACCCAAGTCGTATATACCAATCAACTTAGCTCGACGAACTGACCACATGTATGTATGTGTGTGTGTGTGTGTGTGCGTGTGTGCGTGTGTATGTGTGTGCGTTACAAAAATCTCACATCAAGATCTCAGCCGTCCGTGGACCGATTTGCACGATTATAACACTAAACGAAAGCTATGAGTCTGTCATTGTACAAGCTCTTTTGTTTGGCAATCGGACATTTGGTTCCAGAGATATGTGAGAAATACGAACATGAAGTGTATTTTCAGAAAACTAACAAAATACTGTTACATGAATATCTCAGCCGTCTGTAAACCAATTTGCATGATTTTATCTTTAAACGAAAGCTATGACTTTGCCATTGAACCCATTGTATTTTGTTTTTGCAATTAGACATTGGGTTCCGGAGATATCTCTGAAATACGAACATAAAGCATTAGACGTATCAACTTCACACATTGGTAAAATATGTCCCATCAAGATCTCAGTCGTCCTTGGACCGATTTGTGCGATTTTATCTTTAAACGAAAGCTATGTTTTTGTCATTGGACCCATTAATTTTTTCAGCAATCGGAAATTCGGTTTCAGAAATATCTGTGAAATACGAATATGAGACATATTTTCAGACTACTAATGAAGAATTGTCACACCAATATCTCAGCCGTCTATGACCCGATTTGAACTCTTTTGGGCTTAAACAGAAGCTGTAATATTGCTATTTAAGGCGGCAAATCAAATCTGCAGCCTTTTGTATTTTTTAAAATTGTTAAATTTTCAGAAATATCCCTTTTACCCTTCTTACACCCTAAGAAGGGTATAAAGATCGCTTGAAAACTGACTTTTTATCCGAGGCTCGGAGACCCAAGTCGTATATACCAGTCAACTCAGCTCGACGAACTGACCACATGTATGTATGTGTGTGTGTGTGTGTGTGCGTGTGCGTGTGTGCGTATGTGTGCGTTACAAAAATCTCACATCAAGATCTCAGCCGTCCGTGGACCGATTTGCACGATTTTAACACTAAACGAAAGCTATGACTTCGTCATTGTACAAGTTCATTTTTTTTTTGCAATCGGACATTTGGTTCCAGAGATATGTGAGAAATACGAACATGAAGTGCATTTTCAGAAAACTAACATAATAATGTCACATGAATATCTCAGCCGTCTGTAAACCAATTTGCATGATTTTATCTTTTAAACGAAAGCTATGACTTTGCCATTGAACCCATTGTATTTTGTTTTTGCAATAAGACATTGGGTTCCGGAGATATCTCTGAAATACGAACATAAAGCATTAGACGTATCAACTTCACACATTGGTAAAATATGTCCCATCAAGATCTCAGTCGTCCTTGGACCGATTTGTGCGATTTTATCTTTAAACGAAAGCTATGTTTTGTCATTGGACCCATTAATTTTTTCTGCAATCGGAAATTCGGTTTCAGAAATATCTGTGAAATACGAATATGAGACATATTTTCAGATTACTAATGAAGAATTGTCACACCAATATCTCAGCCGTCTATGACCCGATTTGAACTCTTTTGGGCTTAAACAGAAGCTGTAATATTGCTATTTAAGGCGGCAAATCAAATCTGCAGCCTTTTTGTATTTTTTAAAAATTGTTAAATTTTCAGAAATATCCCTTTTTTTACCCTTCTTACACCCTAAGAAGGGTATAAAGATCGCTTGAAAACCGACTTTTATCCGAGGCTCGGAGACCCAAGTCGTATATACCAGTCAACTCAGCTCGACGAACTGACCACATGTATGTATGTGTGTGTGTGTGTGTGCGTGTGTGCGTGTGTGCGTATGTGTGTGCGTTACAAAAATCTCACATCAAGATCTCAGCCGTCCGTGGACCGATTTGCACGATTTTAACACTAAACGAAAGCTATGACTTCGTCATTGTACAAGTTCATTTTTTTTTGCAATCGGACATTTGGTTCCAGAGATATGTGAGAAATACGAACATGAAGTGCATTTTCAGAAAACTAACATAATAATGTCACATGAATATCTCAGCCGTCTGTAAACCAATTTGCATGATTTTATCTTTAAACGAAAGCTATGACTTTGCCATTGAACCCATTGTATTTTGTTTTTGCAATTAGACATTGGGTTCCGGAGATATCTCTGAAATACGAACATAAAGCATTAGACGTATCAACTTCACACATTGGTAAAATATGTCCCATCAAGATCTCAGTCGTCCTTGGACCGATTTGTGCGATTTTATCTTTAAACGAAAGCTATGTTTTGTCATTGGACCCATTAATTTTTTCTGCAATCGGAAATTCGGTTTCAGAGATATCTGTGAAATACGAATATGAGACATATTTTCAGACTACTAATGAAAAATTGTCACACCAATATCTCAGCCGTCTATGACCCGATTTGAACTCTTTTGGGCTTAAACAGAAGCTGTAATATTGCCATTTAAGGCGGCAAATCAAATCTGCAGCCTTTGTGCATTTTTATTGAAAATTTAAAAAAATCCATAAATATCCCTTTTACCCTTCTTACACCCTAAGAAGGGTATAAAGATCGCTTGAAAACCGACTTTTTATCCGAGGCTCGGAGACCCAAGTCGTATATACCAGTCAACTCAGCTCGACGAACTGAGCACATGTATGTATGTGTGTGTGTGTGTGTGCGTGTGTGCGTGTGTGCGTATGTGTGTGCGTTACAAAATCTCACATCAAGATCTCAGCCGTCCGTGGACCGATTTGCAAGATTTTAACACTAAACGAAAGCTATGACTTTGTCATTGTACGAGTTCAATTTTTTTGCAATCGGACATTTGGTTCCAGAGATATGTGAGAAATACGAACATGAAGTGCATTTTCAGAAAACTAACATAATAATGTCACATGAATATCTCAGCCGTCTGTAAACCAATTTGCATGATTTTATCTTTAAACGAAAGCTATGACTTTGCCATTGAACCCATTGTATTTTGTTTTTGCAATTAGACATTGGGTTCCGGAGATATCTCTGAAATACGAACATAAAGCATTAGACGTATCAACTTCACACATTGGTAAAATATGTCCCAACAAGATCTCAATCGTCCTTGGACCGATTTGTGCGATTTTATCTTTAAACGAAAGCTATGTTTTGTCATTGGACTCATTATTTTTTTCTGCAATCGGAAATTCGGTTTCAGAGATATCTGTGAAATACGAATATGAGACATATTTTCAGACTACTAATGAAAATTGTCACACCAATATCTCAGCCGTCTATGACCCGATTTGAACTCTTTCGGGCTTAAACAGAAGCTGTAATATTGCCATTTAAGGCGGCAAATCAAATCTGCAGCCTTTTGTATTTTTAAAATTGTTAAATTTTCAGAAATATCCTTTTACCCTTCTTACACCCTAAGAAGGGTATAAAGATCGCTTGAAAACCGACTTTTTATCCGAGGCTCGGAGACCCAAGTCGTATATACCAATCAACTTAGCTCGACGAACTGACCACATGTATGTATGTGTGTGTGTGTGTGCGTGTGTGCGTGTGTGCGTATGTGTGTGCGTTACAAAATCTCACATCAAGATCTCAGCCGTCCGTGGACCGATTTGCACGACTTTAACACTAAACGAAAGCTATGACTTCGTCATTGAACAAGTTCATTTTTTTTGCAATCGGACATTTGGTTCCAGAGATATGTGAGAAATACGAACATGAAGTGTATTTTCAGAAAACTAACAAAATACTGTTACATGAATATCTCAGCCGTCTGTAAACCAATTTGCATGATTTTATCTTTAAACGAAAGCTATGACTTTGCCATTGAACCCATTGTATTTTGTTTTTGCAATTAGACATTGGGTTCCGGAGATATCTCTGAAATACGAACATAAAGCATTAGACGTATCAACTTCACACATTGGTAAAATATGTCCCATCAAGATCTCAGTCGTCCTTGGACCGATTTGTGCGATTTTATCTTTAAACGAAAGCTATGTTTTTGTCATTGGACCCATTAATTTTTTTCTGCAATCGGAAATTCGGTTTCAGAAATATCTGTGAAATACGAATATGAGACATATTTTCAGACTACTAATGAAGAATTGTCACACCAATATCTCAGCCGTCTATGACCCGATTTGAACTCTTTTGGGCTTAAACAGAAGCTGTAATATTGCTATTTAAGGCGGCAAATCAAATCTGCAGCCTTTTTGTATTTTTTAAAAATTGTTAAATTTTCAGAAATATCCCTTTTTACCCTTCTTACACCCTAAGAAGGGTATAAAGATCGCTTGAAAAACCGACTTTTTATCCGAGGCTCGGAGACCCAAGTCGTATATACCAGTCAACTCAGCTCGACGAACTGACCACATGTATGTATGTGTGTGTGTGTGTGCGTGTGTGCGTGTGTGCGTATGTGTGTGCGTTACAAAAATCTCACATCAAGATCTCAGCCGTCCGTGGACCGATTTGCACGATTTTAACACTAAACGAAAGCTATGACTTCGTCATTGTACAAGTTCATTTTTTTTTTGCAATCGGACATTTGGTTCCAGAGATATGTGAGAAATACGAACATGAAGTGCATTTTCAGAAAACTAACATAATAATGTCACATGAATATCTCAGCCGTCTGTAAACCAATTTGCATGATTTTATCTTTAAACGAAAGCTATGACTTTGCCATTGAACCCATTGTATTTTGTTTTTGCAATTAGACATTGGGTTCCGGAGATATCTCTGAAATACGAACATAAAGCATTAGACGTATCAACTTCACACATTGGTAAAATATGTCCCATCAAGATCTCAGTCGTCCTTGGACCGATTTGTGCGATTTTATCTTTAAACGAAAGCTATGTTTTGTCATTGGACCCATTAATTTTTTTCTGCAATCGGAAATTCGGTTTCAGAAATATCTGTGAAATACGAATATGAGACATATTTTCAGATTACTAATGAAGAATTGTCACACCAATATCTCAGCCGTCTATGACCCGATTTGAACTCTTTTGGGCTTAAACAGAAGCTGTAATATTGCTATTTAAGGCGGCAAATCAAATCTGCAGCCTTTTTGTATTTTTAAAAATTGTTAAATTTTCAGAAATATCCCTTTTACCCTTCTTACACCCTAAGAAGGGTATAAAGATCGCTTGAAAACCGACTTTTATCCGAGGCTCGGAGACCCAAGTCGTATATACCAGTCAACTCAGCTCGACGAACTGACCACATGTATGTATGTGTGTGTGTGTGCGTGTGTGCGTGTGTGCGTATGTGTGTGCGTTACAAAATCTCACATCAAGATCTCAGCTATCCGTGGACCGATTTGCACGATTTTATCTTTAAACGAAAGCTATGACTTTGCCATTGAACCCATTGTATTTTGTTTTTGCAATTAGACATTGGGTTCCGGAGATATCTCTGAAATACGAACATGAAGTGCATTTTCAGAAAACTAACATAATAATGTCACATGAATATCTCAGCCGTCTGTAAACCAATTTGCATGATTTTATCTTTAAACGAAAGCTATGACTTTGCCATTGAACCCATTGTATTTTGTTTTTGCAATTAGACATTGGGTTCCGGAGATATCTCTGAAATACGAACATAAAGCATTAGACGTATCAACTTCACACATTGGTAAAATATGTCCCATCAAGATCTCAGTCGTCCTTGGACCGATTTGTGCGATTTTATCTTTAAACGAAAGCTATGTTTTTGTCATTGGACCCATTAATTTTTTCTGCAATCGGAAATTCGGTTTCAGAGATATCTGTGAAATACGAATATGAGACATATTTTCAGACTACTAATGAAGAATTGTCACACCAATATCTCAGCCGTCTATGACCCGATTTGAACTCTTTTGGGCTTAAACAGAAGCTGTAATATTGCCATTTAAGGCGGCAAATCAAATCTGCAGCCTTTTTGTATTTTTTAAAAAAATTTAAATTTCCAGAAGTATCCCTTTTTTTTATTTTGAAATCGTTAAAAGCATGATAATATCAGTTATTTTACATTCAATTGAAGGTCATATGCATAGAAATTGTAATCCCAAGTAACCATGAAGCTATATATGCTTGTAAAAAACACAGCCCTAAAAGTTGACTTAAAGTGGAAAAGGGCAATTATAAGACCGAAGTAATGGTTCATTGCTTTGGCATGTTGAAATACAGCACCAGTAATGCATCGCTGCATTCGTATTGCTGATTTAGAGTATCGTTGTCTGACAGTTGATAAATAAATGCAACAACACATCGTTAAAACAGATCTAATGCAATTAGCATTTAGCATGCCGATTTATGATTGATATATGTGCAATATTGTAATGCTTGGTGTTACTTGGGATATGCACTGGGCACACACAACCATTCAAAAGTGTAAGAAGGGTTGCGTTCACTGTAGGTGGATTAAGTCGGGTTTTTTATTTTGAAATCGTTAAAAGCATGATAATATCAGTTATTTTACATTCAATTGAAGGTCATATGCATAGAAATTGTAATCCCAAGTAACCATGAAGCTATATATGCTTGTAAAAAACACAGCCCTAAAAGTTGACTTAAAGTGGAAAAGGGCAATTATAAGACCGAAGTAATGGTTCATTGCTTTGGCATGTTGAAATACAGCACCAGTAATGCATCGCTGCATTCGTATTGCTGATTTAGAGTATCGTTGTCTGACAGTTGATAAATAAATGCAACAACACATCGTTAAAACAGATCTAATGCAATTAGCATTTAGCATGCCGATTTATGATTGATATATGTGCAATATTGTAATGCTTGGTGTTACTTGGGATATGCACTGGGCACACACAACCATTCAAAAGTGTAAGAAGGGTTGCGTTCACTGTAGGTGGATTAAGTCGGGTTTTTTATTTTGAAATCGTTAAAAGCATGATAATATCAGTTATTTTACATTCAATTGAAGGTCATATGCATAGAAATTGTAATCCCAAGTAACCATAAAGCTATATATGCTTGTAAAAACACAGCCCTAAAAGTTGACTTAAAGTGGAAAAGGGCAATTATAAGACCGAAGTAATGGTTCATTGCTTTGGCATGTTGAAATACAGCACCAGTAATGCATCGCTGCATTCGTATTGCTGATTTAGAGTATCGTTGTCTGACAGTTGATAAATAAATGCAACAACACATCGTTAAAACAGATCTAATGCAATTAGCATTTAGCATGCCGATTTATGATTGATATATGTGCAATATTGTAATGCTTGGTGTTACTTGGGATATGCACTGGGCACACACAACCATTCAAAAGTGTAAGAAGGGTTGCGTTCACTGTAGGTGGATTAAGTCGGGTTTTTATATAAGGAAGCGACTGGTGAAGACCGGATGTAAATCCCTTTGAAATTGGCCAAGTTATAAGCATCCAAAGTCGAGGGTGTCCCAGGGGTGTTTAAAATGAGAGCAACGTACCACCGACCATTGGGGCGGCGATGCAGGCGTATTCGGTGCCGTGCGAAATTAAATGCATGATTATCACGCAATCTCGCGAATTTTTATTCGATTGGTAAATGCTTTCCGTACTCTGTACAGTAGTGTAGCTAGAGAGGGAGGGGGTGCATAAGGGGGGGCAAGGGAGGTGATCTTTTTTTTAGTACAAAAACACATCCGGGATATTGTTCGATGTTTAATCTCGCAATTTTCTGGCGTCGTTTTATTTTCGAGCTAAAACGCTAGAAAAATTACTCAAAATTGACATAAATTGAAGAACTCAAAATTTGGTCAAGTTTGGTTTATGCTATAGTTTAGAGTACAATTTTCGAAGTTTGAATGTAAATACACGAAATAACTTGTCATAAGACGAGTTTATACAATCCCATTGAATTCCACCACTTAATTGTATCTTGACAGATACGTATTTCGACCTCAACAGCGTATAATAATTTATCTAGGTACTTATCTAGTTACGTTTACTACGGTTCTTACTTCTACTCGCTTGTTGCGCTTAACGCTTAGCGCAACAAGCGAGTAGAAGTAAGAACCGTAGTAAATGTAACTTTATCTAGATAAATTATTATACCTACGCATAGTATAAATAGTGTAAGCTGCGATCATTTTCTTCAAGTCGAATGTCAAGTCCTGCAAGAAAAATGTGCTTCTTGCTTTTGTGAAGTGATATTTGATCGTGCAAGTGGAATACATAAAATGGATTCAAAATCTAAGGAAGAATTAAGTATGGAACTTGTTGTCCCAATTGAAAGTTTTAAAGGTGTAAAGTTGCCTTCAAACGGTGATGTGCTTGGTCGGATGCGTTTTATAATGGAAAATCAACACCAGCTGCTAAAACTGTAGTAACTGAACTTCAAATTTTTTGGGAGAAATATAGAATTCCTCTAATGCAACACTACAATGCTGTTGTTAAGCTCCTAAAATTATTTAACAAAATGCGAGCAATTATCAAAAAATCTTCTCACGCAGGAGATAAACAGAAAGAGCAAGAGTCTACTTTCATTAATAATTTGGATCGATTGTTTGACATTGCTCGACGAAATGCATTAAATTTGATTAAAAACGATAAGGATAAACAGTTCCATATTCTGCAAAGGGAAGTTGGAAGGCCTGGATCTGCCTTTGCGAGAGTTAAAAAAGGCAAAATCGAAGAACCAACAACAGAATCAAAGCCTTCCTTGGAATCTCAATCAGCTACCAGCGTTTTTACTATTGATGGAGGAGGTAAGAATATAATCAAATAAGATGGTTACTTCTTCTATATGTCAATATTTTTATGTCTTGCTTCCAGATGAGAAACCCTCCACTAGTAGAGCGTTTTCCGAGCGAAGTAAATCAAAAATAATGACTCCTATACTAGCTGCCACCCTAGACCGTATTGGACTAAGCGACCGAAATGCAATGTATGTTATTTCTGCGGTTTTAACAAGTGCTGGACTAAACTTAGGTAAGTTCTCCTTAACAGTACTTTTATTGTATTGTTTTTTCTCCTTGAGTTTAATTTTATTATATTGATAGTATCTTGTAACTAAAACAAAATCTTCATCAACTTTATCAATTTTTCAGACGATTATACCGTTAGCAGACAAACATTCTCAAGGGCCCATGCAGAATATCGCGAAGAGATTGCTCAAAATATCCAAAACAATTTTGATCTAAATGGACCACTTGTTGTACATTGGGATGAAAAGCTGCTTCAAGATCTCACAGGTAATATATTTGAATATTTTTTATAGCATTGAAATGTGTTATTCTGTGTTATGATTTTTGGATATCTTCTAACTAAGCATGATTTGAAGTAATCGATAGGGTTTTTTGTTATTTAAAATTTCTTTACTACAATTTTAGATTACATTTGGTAATATTTGTATTTTTTTTTTAGAGAAGCTATTTGTAACATATTTTTAACTTTTTTTAAAGAATCTATCTGATTTTTTTTCTTTTCAGGTACTGACAAAGTAGAAAGATTGCCAGTTTTGGTATCTTCTGGAGCAAATGTTCAGCTGCTTGGAGTCCCAAAATTGTCTTCTGGAACTGGTGAAAGACAGGCAAACGAAGTTTGCAAATTGATGAATGCATGGGAACTAAGCGATCGCATCTGTGCAATGGGATTTGATACAACAGTAGCAAATACAGGAATCAAAAAAGGCGCTTGTACCCTAATCGAGAAGTGGATTGGCAGAGATCTTTTATGGCTAGCGTGTAGGCATCATATTGCCGAAGTTTTGATGACAGCAGCTTGGGAAAAACTATTTCCTTCAAAAGGCCCTTCTTCAAGTATTTTTATAAAATTTAAATCGGCATGGCCTACTATGGATCAATCCTTTGATGAAAATATGGTAGACAAAAACATTATTGAGATCCTTGGTGATGAAACTCAACATTTGATTGAATTTTTGAAAAACCAACTCAATATTCAACAGCAACGACAAGACTATAAAGAGTTGCTAAATTTATCTTTAGTATTTCTTGGTGTGAAAAGAATTGAATTTTCGCCACCAGGAGCACATAGCAAAGCCAGATGGATGGCGAAAGCAATATATTGTCTTAAAATATGGCTGTTTAGAGTCCAATTTGACATGACCGCAGGGTAGAAATATTTCACAGTCAATGCAGTGAAAAACATGGATCTCAGTATAATCTGCAGTCGCCTTCTTCGCCGCCGTGGTGAGTGCGACTGAGTGCAGCCGAAAAATCATTTCCAACACCGACCATTCAATTTCGCATTCAGCCACTCACAAGTCGCTCTGACATGCTACTCAGTTCGCGCCTTACTGTATGACTGTGAGTGGCCCATTTAAACGCGTGGTGAATTTTTTCAATTTGCTGGGTGAATGTGTACATTTTGCTGTGGTAAATTTCATCTTCGTGGCGCAGTGGGTGATGTGAGTTCTGTTGTTTACTTTTCTGCCTCTCCGGGAATGTGAGGTTGATTTCAAAGCAGGAAGAAAATAAAAAAATGAAATAAAAAAATCGTCACCTTCATCCAGTCCTGCCGAATATTTACAACCCTGCATGACCGATGATGAAAGGCGAAAAATTCCAGTAATGTGTGCTTTTATTTTACGAGTTTACATTTGGTCTTGGTTTAAAGCTCCTTTACCCTCATCAGCAGCACGAAATGATCTAAACCTGGCAAAAAAATTGATAACTTTACGAGATGCTTTCCCTGATCAATCAATAATTGTGTATATGGCTGCGGCTTCAAGATTTGCAAATCATCTATGGTACTTGAGTGAAGAACTAGTCGCTTTGGCTTTTTTCGACCCAGAAATATCTACTGATGAGAGAAAAGAAATGGCACACAATTTAAAATCTTGTAAGGGTGATGAAGTAAGAAAAATAAAATTGAAAGTATCTACGATCGATAAGTTGACTTCTTGTACGCTTTCGGATTTTGTTTCTCAAAATACGATGATTTTTTTTGAAATTTCTGAAATATCTGCAAATTTTCTCAAAGAAGATCCTAGTATATGGGATGAATTGGAAGAATTTGTTGAAAGTAGGAATAAAATTAATTCATTTTTGGTAGTGAATGACTGTGCTGAAAGAGGAGTTAAACTAGTTCAAGATTTTTGTGGAAAACTGACAAAAAATGAAGAACAGCTTCAATATCTTCTCAAAGTTGTTCAACAGCATAGACAAAATTTTCCAGGTTGCACTCGCTCTGTTATAAAGGAAGGCCTAGCAGTTGAAATAAATAATTAATATAGGTATAAGTGTTGTTTGTTGATAACTTTGTAGTTTTATACAGTTAATAAATTATGCTATAAACATTAAAACTGGTGTTTGAAAAATATATAACTTATATAATATCCCAGGTCTCTCTGTCTTTCTGTCCTTTTGTCCCTCTGTCTGTAACGATCATATCATATCGTTCTAAAATTAATGCAACGGGCATCACAATGTCCGAAAACAACTCGTTACAAATATTTCATGAATTTTGTCTCCCCTTAAAAACTCGTTTTTTTTCAGTGGTAAGTCACCCCCTCCCTCTCTAGCTACACTACTGTACAGAGCACGGAAAGTATTTACCAATCGGATAAAAATTCGCGAGATTGCGTGATAATCATGCATTTAATTTCGCACGACACCGAATACGCCTGCATCGCCGCCGCAATGGTCGGTGGTACGTTGCTCTCATTTTAAACACCCCTGGGGGACACGCTCGACACTCTCGACTTTGGATGCTTATAACTTGGCCAATTTCAAAGGGATTTACATCCGGTCTTCACCAGTCGCTTCCTTATATAAAAAAAGTTCTACATTTTGTCCACAACAGGAATCCGTCGACTACAGCGCCACCTAGAAGCAAAAAACTGAAACGGTTGCGTTTCTGCATACATTTGGATCACTTTTCCCATACAAACTTTGAGCCATTTGCGCACGCCAACCACTGGACCGAATGAGCTGAAATTTTCAGAGGAGCTTCTGGGACCCCCAAACTGCCATTTAAGGGTGCAAGGTTTGAAATTCCAGACTTTTCTCTTTTTCCATATAAGCTTGGGCCACTCTAGGCCCACATGATCGATTGAAAACTAAGTGCGCACTCTTGTCCCACTCTATTCTACTGATATTATGCTTCGATGGCGTCCAGCCGTTCCGTCACCACCTCGAAGCCCGAAAGCCCATTTCGTTTGCGGTTCATCGCCCTCACAAGCCATGGGCCGTCCATAACCACTACCGGCGTAACCGGGGAGAAGGTTAAGTGACCCACGCTGGCACTGCGCACTGAGCTGCCGAATATTGCCTCTGACCTCCTAGGCGGAACCCTGAACAACCCACCTCTTGCGAAGAGGTTGTCGCCCACACTTCTACCACTAATTGAAGAATTGACTTGGTTTTCCAAGTCAGGTCCACCACGCCAGAACCCAGCAGGACGCGGTAAGGGACAATTACTGTGGAGGGTGTCCAGGTACCCCACAGGCTCCGTTGAAGACCTAGCTCATTATTTCACCCCCTGGCCATGCATCCCCTCGGCACGGGTCGCTCAACGCTTTGGGATTAGAGGTTAGGGACGATGGTCCCCTTGGTCGCACCCCCTCACTCTAGCTGATGTCAGAAGGACAACAGTTCCCAGGCTGCACTACCAGCTAAGTACAAAACCCTTAGCTGGCGGTCGATTGTCATCGAAAGACCCGTGGAAGCATGATATTGGAACTTGTGAGGATCAGAGCTGTGTAGGTCGCTCCTTCCCAGTCGTCAACTCACCATTTCGCAGTGCGTGCGTATGTGTGTGCACAAAAGCTAAGAAAAATATTAGACAACTTTTCATATAGTAATCTTTAACCGATCTTTGCCCGACAGAGGGCAAATCCTCATTGATCACTATAAAATTTGATAACAATCGACCCTTGCGTTTAGAAGTTATTAAGAAAATGGTACATAGAACTATATTAGCTCCATATAAGGTTGGTGTCTTGGCTAAATGCGAGAAAGGCAGTTACTACTCGCTGAATAAGGTTGGGTTTTTTCTTTAAAAAGACAAGCACACCGCCTTCGACCAGAGGTCGTACAGACTGAACACCTAGCATAAGACAACGAACAGACACATAACACCCAGTGGACAAGTGGAGAATTTTTCGATAATGAAAAGTTTCCTCCTTACCGGGCGGGAATCGAACCCATAAACGCAAAACAAAAAGTTGTGACATTCTTTGCATTAAGCGCGCAAACTTTGCAAACCGCGCAGAGAATGTTATATTCGTCAATCAATACATCTAAACGACTCTCGTTGGTTACTCCAGCAACAAATATATTCATCGTATACAGCAGTATAACATCGACTCACACAATCTTGCCGAATCCGTTCAACTTGATGGCGGACAAGGTAACAGTACGAGACACTGGAGACGGCCTTACTGTTGAGGTCGTATTACGTTTCTGTCACAGGTACAATAAAGTAGTGGAATTAAATGGAATTGTACACCCAACCAGCGGATGGCAGATTTTAATACAGTTCTGCATGAGAACCTTACAGAAACTGTATAATAATTGGACATATACAATTTTGGGGAGATTTTAATACAATTATTGTATTAAAATAATACAGATTTGTATTATTTTATTGCAATATCTGTATAAAAAGCTTACAGAATTGTATATGCCCAGATACAATAATTGTCAGATTTGTTTTTTGGGTGTACAAACTCGTCTTATGACAGGCATTATAATCAGTTTAAGGACATAGTTGGAAGATGGCAGCCGAACGAATAGCGTCGAACAAAAGTCCAATATTCAAATTACTAACCTGTTCATCGCTTATAGATTTGCTTCCCGTCATAATAAACATATTTTTTTTAATAGATCCTTTGTATTTCGGCTCAAACTTTGGGATAAATCAGCAGTTGCGTGCCAATTTAATATTTCCCTGCGATCATCGCAACTAAAAACAAGTTTTCTAACACCAATCCGCGCAGGATCAACCCGAAATGTTGATGGGATTCTTATGAAACTTCACTTTATTTAATTAGTCACTAAGGT